>NC_091493.1:14520862-14675127 GCF_947461875.1 Haliaeetus albicilla
GACATCTGTGTAGTGTCTCCCAAACTTACTCTCTCTCTCTCAAAAAAGCACTAATCTCACGCTCTGCTTTAAACATTTCACTCAGTCACTGCAAACACATTTCAGTTTAACCTGTAAAGACAATGACTGCCAAATTACCAAAACAAACAACAAATTAAGAAACGACATCAATAGATAGGATTAAAAATAATTGAACAAAGCAGCTTTTCCAGCCTCCCTCCCTCCCTCCCCCTGGTACAAATTGGGTCAACAAGGAATACATGAGGAATACAAGAGAATGTGCTGTGTTCACATCAAAAAATCAAATTTATCATCAACCATTTTGATCACAGTCACATCATGAAGTATTGGTCCAACCACTCCCAAGCTCTCCAAAATTATACTCCCATATCTCCTGAAATAATATGCCTTTTCTCCTAGTACATTAAATAAGAAAACAACATTGGAAGAGGACCAACCTCCAATTCATCAGAATTAAAAGTTCACTCCCAGACAGACATGGATTTTTGTGGCATTGATGGCTATATTCACTGCAATCAGGCTAAAAAAAGATAAAGGAGCACATGACAGCATCACCTCCTTTCCAGAAGATTTCTGCTAGAGAGCAGCCGTACAAGCTGTTCTACAGAACACATACCAACTCAAAACACAAACTGTTTTCTTCTACATGTTGTACTTGAGCAATGGTGTTATAAGACTCCAAAGGCATAAAAATAATAACTGCTTTTCAGCAGCTATTGGTTATGATTCAGAGTTCTTAATGAAGGAACAGAAGCAAGGTAATTTTAAGGAGTGTTTTCAAGGATAAACAAAATATGTGAAGCAAGAATGAAAAGAAAAGCATCTGGAGTGATTCTAGCATTTATAAGCCTTGCAGAACACTGTCATTTTCACCCTTTGCTATCTCTGTTGACTACCTTGCTCTAGTATAGCTTCTGATTGGAAAGCCAGAATGGGAAAATGCAAGATATTTCCACTTCCCAATCCCATCAGTCACTGTTGATAGGGTACTGTTCAACACAGAAATTTACTGGTTCACTTTGTCTTCTATGAGACACATAAGCTCTTTGAAATCATCATCAGAAAGAAAAAGTGTGAAGATTTACTATTAAGAAATCAATAAAAACTTGAATATTTGAAAGCCAAGATTTTATATTGAAGATCTTTTGAAATCTCTAAAAACTTTTTCCTCCTGAAAATGTAATCACATTTTAACACTTCAGGCAAGACACTTTCATGAGAACCAGTTTACGTTTCTGACCCTGATACAGCTCTGTTAGGAACTTATGGGCAAGGAATGTCACCTTTCCATACCTCAATCTATTTTTACATAAAACAGAAAAATGATTGTGACCCACTTTGATAAGGTCATACCTTTTCATTACTATTTTAAAATCTCAACATACCAAGCAACCAGTTCCTCATCCCCTCTGGACCTTTTTCACCACCTCAGTCAATGGACATCATTCAGTCTAGTTTTCTGTGTGATTTTTAAATCTCAGAACCTGAAGTTCCATAGTGTTACAGAGCAGAATACTTCAGATCCCCAGTGGTGAACAAAACATTCACCCATAACATTAAAAAAAAAAAAAAAAAAAAAGGCCACTAGTCTTTAATGGCATAATATTGGGTTTGGACTCCTTAACATATTCTTTCTGTTCCCCCTCCCACAACAATCTGCTCATTTGAGATTTATGGTAGGCAAAACCACCTACATTTCAATAAAGGCAGGGACACAGGAAATAATCCCAAATTTACTAATACTACCTAACTGCTATCTATTTTTTAAATACATTTCCCCTCCTATCTAGTAACAACTGAAGAATGTATGAAGTATTGAAAAAGCTGTAGTTGTAGACATACTACTGACTTGACCTCAGCAATTTAATTTTAAAGCCATTGCTTGTAAGTTTATCATGCTTAACCATCTTCATTCTTAGGCACTACTGTTATATATTGAGTACAGTGAGAGCTACCATAACTCCAAAACAGTAAGAAGTCTTTAAAAACTACGAATTTACAAGGCTTCCCCCCCACTCCAAGCTGACTATTAGCTCTTAGGTAATGTGAAGAATTTAAAAGGATCTTCAGGATCTTCTTATTTCTCATTATTCCCTAAATCTAGGGACATTCTAAGAATTATGAAATATTTTAGTGTCCCAGTGACCTCCAAACTGCTTATAATACACTTGTTTCAGATCATAAGCCAGGTGAACAATATCTCTTTCAACTGCATTGCCAAGTCTTTCACCACAAAGCATCAAATGTAGTCTTTGTACAGCTAAGAAGTTCGCTCCTGAGTGGCCTAAATATTTGAAAATGCTAGGTACCCAACATTTCAGGTTCCTTTGAAAGTCTCTACTTACATTTGTCAAGTAACATGAAGTAAAAAAACCCTCAAAGTCTGCTTTGCCTTACAAATATTTAGTGCAATATAACAGGCTGTTTGTCTGCACTTTCACTGAAGGCTGGAAGAGACTTAGTAAGTCTCCCTAGCTATTGACTATGAAGGCTGGATAATTTCAAGCATATCTGTATTAGAGAAGGAGCCCCTGAATAACTGAATCCTTAGCACTGTGACAATGAAGCAATAAGCAATTTCCATTCATTTAATTCCTCTAAAATACTTTCTCTCTTCCAATATATTTATAATAAAAATGAGAACAAGTTTTCAGCATTTAAACTTTACCTGATATGTCAGTGTCACTAAGAATGTGTCAGAATCAATGCCCATTTGGAGCTGAGCTAACATCATCTTCAAGTAAGAAAGCAGTAGATAGGGTTAGAGGTAGCCCATTTATTTTGCTAGTAATTCATTTCATAGTAAACTAGCTCTATTCACTAGTCCATGAACATCACATACATTTACACTCCCATTTCATGCTGCAGTACATCAATCTGACACTGTCTCTCAAGAGGAATGGTCTATATGCAGTCCAAATGGCTTTTCAGATGAAAAATAAGGGCAATAGCCTTCTTTCTCAGGAGACTTGGGTTCAAACCCTTGATTAGGTCACAAGTTAAAATTAGTTTGGTGCTCTTGTCCTTCCTCACATTTGTGCACCTCACACAACTGCTACTCATTCAGGCACTGTCTGATGTGACTACCAGTCCCTGCTCAAAGGGAGGCTGCCCAGAGCTACAAAGAAGGAGGATACCATCAGTCAGGAACTCAGGTGTGTTGGCATGAATATGGAGGAAAAAAGGGAATGTGAAAGGTGAGAAGAAAAAAGTAGGGAAGAACTCAAAGTTCTCATTGGTTTTTGGCAATATTAAATGCCAGTTTCCTTCTATTATCCCGACCCTTTTTTTAAAAGGGCCAACAAACACATTGAGGTTGAGCTGCATTTCTGACATTTAACAGGCAGTGGAGGGTCTTCTTATGTGCCTTGGTTACCTACAGACCATATAACATCTGCAGTTCATAACTGGCTACTCACAGAGCAAAGTGAATGGGCAAAATCATACTTGAAACATTATTGTGATCATGATTAAAGAACCATCTTTTTTCAGACCTATATATTGAACCCATTGGCATTCAAAACTACTTGACAAAGAATTGCCACCTGTCAGGAGCAACAAAATGATGAGTTGGTAGTAGGATTACAGTTGTACAATGGAAACATGGGCTTGGACTATTTACCTCAGGCTCTCCCTGGTTTCCAGCTTTGAAGATATTCAGTCAGCTAGAAGGACGGGCAGTCTAGAATCTTGCTATTCCTACTCAGAGCTGTCAATCCACACTAACCATGAAAGACTTCCCGTACTTTGTAGAACATAGCAGTAAATCAGTGCCATCTGCATAGAACACAGCAGCACCATCTGCATTATAAAGGTCTCATTGAAGTTCATTATTGCATGATGCCAAATCAATAGCAGGAAGTTTTCAGAAACTCTGCTGTACGCCCAAGTGCATGTTATCCTACTTTCTACTGTACCAAAACTATCTTGCTGTACATATGGATATATAAAAAAAATGACATTCAGTTATGAACAAAGTGTGTTTTACACCCAATTCCACATAAGATACTTAACAGTATCTCCAAAGTAAAGAATTTGACTGCAGTATAAACTGTAATGTGTTTATTCACAACCATGTTCCTGTGAGACAAAGCAGTGTGTTATCCTCACTTTACAGATGGAAATTGAAGTGCAAGGCAGAATAACTTGCCCAAACCTGCACAACAGCAGTTCTGAGACAAAGCAGAAATTTGAACTAACCAAATCCTAGACTAGCCCCTGTCTTTGGTGTTTCTGAGCTAAGATCTTACCAGCCAACATTAAATATCATTTTCTCAAATATTATATGACAAACAAGCAAGAACACGTGAATGACTGAATTATTTAAAACAGTAAATCAAAAGCATGCAAAAAAAAAAAAAAAAAAAAATCTAATAGGTACCGTGAAGAAAAAGACAATTTCGAAAGAAATGATCTTTACAAATCCTTACACTTTTCTTTGTGCTGGACATGATTTTGGGGAAAATGGTATGGGTATGATTTTCCCCCCAAACTTACTTCCTTCAACATCTGGATTTCATTTCACTTATATTCCCATTTGACCTGTACATGTTTATACATAGTTTCCTGTATAGAACTCAGAAAAGGAATGGATGTTTGACATATTAACTGACATTTGACTTTGCTAGTGCTCCTGTATCTAGCCAGTTAATGGCTGGATGCTTAAATATTCATTGTAGGTTTGCACATACCACTAACAAAAGCATTGATTTTTTAATATGTAATCTGCAATTAATTACATGAACCACTGGATATGCTACTTACTTACACTAATTAAACTTCAATAGGCACTATTTTGCAATACATGGTCAGTTAACATGCAACACATTTTCTTAAATAAGGCACTTCATTAAAGAGTATTGCTAAGATCATTGAAGTGTTTCATCTTCAGTACTGGATGCAACTTACAGCAATAGGAATATCATATGTTAATGGTGTGAATACCTGGGATTGTACTCAGGTTGTATTTGGTTGACTACTATCTTTGCCTAGACCTTGCCTGTTAAGCATATTCAGACAGATATAAAATTCATTTGGGGCATTTGAATAGAATTTGCAGAAAATTATTTCAGGTACTGTGGCTTACAACAAACTTAGGAATCAACAGAGTCATCTGTCATGAGCTCTTGTAAGACCAGGTTAGATTTTTCTGAATCATTGTTTTGATCCTACTTTGAGACCACACTCTCACATTTTGATGTGTCATTTTTCTTTATTAAGAACATTCAGGGAAAAATTTTCCAAAAGTGTTTAGGCACCTAGTGATGCGGACAGGCAGCTTGTGTTATTTTTCAAAATCACTTAGGCAGGCAAGACAGCTAAATCCCACTGAAATTAGTGAGAGATAGGCATCTGACTTAGGCACTTAAAAATACTTAGCCAATGCTTATTTGCATTTTCAGGCTTCTGATCATCTTTGAACATCTGCATGATAACTTTTGATTTATTTAGGCTGGTTCCCAGTGCATTACTTTCTATTACCTCACTTAAAGATCATACCTCATTAAGCAAGTTGGCAGATTTTTCTTGCAGACCATATTAAGAAGACTTACGAGTAAAACAGATGACAAGTTTTTCTTCTATAATTTGATTTTTTTTCTTCCCCTTTAAATAGGTAAAGTGACAACGTGGGCCAGTAGATAATGCAAAAGGACTGTTTTATGCTAAAATCCACTCATTGACTCAATGAGCTTTTTAATAAAGTTTAATTTGGTTTAACACAAAATAAAGAGTGAATTTCTAAAAGTTAGCAAACTATAAAACACTCAATGTACAACTCCATCAGATTATTTTGCTCAAAAAAAAACCCCAAACCCAAACCCCCAAATAATTTCTCCATAGTTAAATGGAGAAATAGTTAAATATGAATTACATTTGAGAAGCACATGACAAATACTTCATTTTACCATAAAATATTTGTGCCTCCAGATCTTTGGTTTATAGTTTTTCATTGAATGAGGAACTTTGGGTTATGAAATATTTCAATAAGACTAAAATTTTACAAGAGTGAAATGTAGCTGTTTTAATTGTGAAATATATTCAGTCATATTTTTCTAGACTAGAAAATAACAAAATATTTTGGCTTGCTTAAGTTTTAAGATGATGTTCTATGGAAAAGGGATTCATTGGAGTAGATCCATCATTGCAGCTTAATAACTTTTGCATCCACCAGCAAATTTCCACTATATCTGATTTAAAACAGGTGAGATCTCAAAGAGAAGAAATTCCTATAAGTGCAATTAACATTGACGGTGGAGACACAGGAGAGACAGCCTAATAACTATTGCCACTAACAGAAAGACTACAGGTGAGTTCTACAATTATATGCATTCCCTTTTATCTGCAGATGTGGGTGGCTGATGCCCAGCCAGCAGAGGACAGGGGGGGCTTGAGGGCATTGATGAAGGTGGCTCTCTACAAACAGTATGGGGGAAGGAGGTACTGTGAGGCAGCAAAGGTAGGAGAAAGGTAGAAAAGCAGATACATTGGAAACCAAGCTTCAACAGTGTGATCAAACATCATCAAAACATAATTTTCATCAAATTACTTAAGATTTTCTTGAGAGACTATTTTTGACTCACAGATGTGTTTTTAGTCTGTGATAATTCTGATTTACTTATTTCATTTTCAATCAAAAATACCTTCAAACATTTTAAAAATACTCAAGAGATTATCTGGGATTTTATTTTCCAAACTGTTGTTTTGCCTTTTTTTGAAAGGATTTTTTTTTTCCAGTATACGGTTCTTTTCATTAGAGAGAATGAAATGAAAGTATTGGCTGCCTCTGATGATTCATAATTGTACATTTTGTGGCTTCAGTGACAGGATTTTTTTCTTTTGTAACAGGCATTAATTTATCAAAGCAACATAAGTCTAAAGCTGTCTTTCTATGTATGTATGGTGCAGTTTATTTCAAGGTACAAATTTAATCATTTCCCATCTTATGTTTACATAAAAGGAAACAGTGAGGTCCAAATGTAAGACTTTATATATCGTAAAATAATAATCACTCTAATAGGTGGGTGCTGAAGTTGATTACTGACTTAGAGCTTGTAGAATAAATGTACTAGGAGAAGGCTAGAGGCAAGGAAAGATACATAGAATACATCAAATTTAATCAGGCAAATGTATCCCTCCAGGCTACTTTGCCTGACCTAAGCTTTCCACTGGGAAACCAGAGTTCAGAATAGTATTTCTGCAATGTAATTTCAGGTGCAACAAAGTCACATTATAAAAGAAGCATGGAAGCTATTTCTCATGCTGTGATTTGCACGACTAGAGAAGCAAAAGGCAGGCATGCTGTCCACCCCGAATCTATAGTAAAAGAACTTATTTCAGACTGCTCGAAAGCCTCTAACTTCATTTGCTCACAGCTGTATGGTGTGCTCTCAAGAACCATCTTTAATTGAGTCATCTCTCTGACAGGGACAGGAAAAAACTGTCTGAAAAATTATGTTTTCTAGGTTTCTGCTGAACGTGTTTGATATGCTTGAGCCAAACAACTACTTGAGTTGAAGACAAATTTCTATAGGATTTCTAAAGCTGCTGATTTGAACTAAAATGAGATACTCCTCCTTACCCCAGGAAGTGATTCTACAAGGTGGCTGGCTGTAGCTGCTGCAAAAAAATAACGGGCCATTACTATGCCCCTTGGAGGGATTTCTGCAACTAGCAACTGGGGCCTAAAAAGGAACATTAAGAGAGTTTTTCTTCCAGACAGAAGAAGGTTGCACACCCTCCTACCCAAAAGTCCCACAAACATACAACCTTAACTCTGAACTTACATTTCTGTAGGCAATGGCAAAGTGCTATATTGACATTTGAAGTGAAAAAGACAGTTGATAAAACAGCATTATCTGGTTGAGGTCTTCTTTAAAGTTATGCATGTGAGTGTGACCGAGATGGAGGTATTTAAGGCGGTATCTTATGTACATTAATATGAATATAAGCTTGTCAAAGAAATCGCTAACTCAGTTGTATTAGCCACTGACACTGAGGATGGGAGAGAAACAAGTCTTCCTAGAGGTCCCTATTAACTGCTCTCTTCCTCTCTTTTTCCATGTCAGCTCTGATCACCTGGGTAGTCTAGGATAAAAAGGAGTCTTCCTCTGTGCAGATGCAGCATCAAGCCTTACCCAGCCTGACAAAATATTTCAAGCAAAGCAAAAATTGGAGGCGCTAGCCTGTTCATTTTAACTCATTATTGACTACTTTGACAGGAAACACATTAAACAACCTTAGCCCTCAATTAACAAGATCTTTGATGTGGGGCTTACATTAAATTTTTATTAAGTTTTGTTTAAGCCTGGTTCTGTAAATACCTTAATGTTGCATCAAAGAAAAGGATGACATAATAAATAAATACACATACCACTCAGCAAAAAGTAAAAACAGCCTTTGATACTTTTTTTTAAAGTATCTTGACAAAAGTAATAATGCATCATTTTATCTATAAATTCCAAAATCTCTAAGAACTCCTTAGAATTCCTTCTATGCGGATAATGTAATCATATCAGTCAGTGCCACATCATCCTCCCAGCAGCCCTGGGTTTGGCAAACAATATGTAGAACAGGCTTTTCGATGCCCTTTTAAACCTGCTTTATTTTTCACTTCCCCTCCTCCTTTGCCCCCACTCAGATTCAATTCATAACAGACAACACTCAAAAAAATCCTATTTGACTAGTCAAGGTTCTTTCCCTCTCCCACCCCCAAATCCAGGTTTTATTAAAGAGAACACATTGCTCATGCAACCTCACATTCAGCTCGTGGCATAAATAATTTAACCACAAGCTGACTTGGTTGGCTATGCTTACAGAATTGAAAGCCGTCCCACCTAGTTTATTATGGATGGGAACTCCAAAGGGGAGAAGGACAGAACGGATTCAGCTTAGAGTGAGACTGCCCAAGAAGCTCCATCCTTAGTTTTCTTCACAGAGCCTCTGCGGGTCTAATGCAGAGGAGTGACAGCACCTCATCAGTGCAATTTCCCCTGCTTTCTGCTGGTGTCTGAGTGCTGCTATGTATGAGTTTCTGCCATGAAAGATCATTTCATTTCCCAGAGGATCAGAGCTCAAGAGGTTGTTGAAGATAAGTTTGAACGTTCATTGTTTGGACCTAATTTAGCATTCACATCAATATTAACTTCTTTCTGCACAGCAGCATTTCCAGTGTAATTGCTTCTGCTGCATTCCGCCGACTTACTGTGCAGTTAGACACTTCCGTAACAACTGTAACTGAGCCAGAATAGTTTCCCGACAGACTAATTATTATTTTGTCTATATAGTCCTTGTACTATAGAGAACAGGGATGAATATTTTCCTTTTAAATACAAGTTTTGCACAGAACTGAAAGGGATTTTTTACTGTTCAGGATATATAAATGTTCAAGTAACTAGGTGCTGCTTTTTATATATCTGTATGTATATCCTGAGAAGGTTATTTGACTTCCATTCATACAGAAGCTTCTCAGGACAAACTCTTTTCACAGGGATCCCACTTCTCTAAGAATAAAATAGGCAAAGGAACAAACCTCAAGCAATGTAACATTCAGCCGTCATTAATCAACGTATGCAAGCATATATATATGTGTATATTTAGAGATATTTATGTACACACATACATATATGCATATACAAAAAGCTGCCCCAGAACACTTCTGCATAAAACCCTGTACAAACCACTGTACTGTACGCAGTAGGCAGGAAAAATAACAGAAGACATCCAGAATCTGCAAACGGTACTTGGAAAAGGATGTTCAGTGCAATGAAAGGTTGGTACTGTAATTTGATACCCACCATGAAACACTTTGTACAGCTGAAAACCATCATGGTATCATGTGTCTATCAGGGACAGACAAATGCTCCCCCCTTTCCTACTGGATATGACAAGCTTGGATTCCTTCAGAGAATAGCATTAAGCCCATCGCATATGAAGAAGTCCATCAATATTAGGGTGTCACTTCTGGAGCCAACAGTAATATGCTTTCTAGACTTCTAATAATAAAGCTTCTGGCTTTGAATTAGAAGTATGTAGTTTTGCTCTTGAAAACTTTGGACTGCAAAACATCAAGACAAACTGTCCCTCCAGTTCCATATCTATCAAACACAGATGAGAAACCCTCGCCATATGACAGACGTTGACAAGACCAATTCACCTCAATGTATGAGGCACCAAGGTATTACAATGAAAGATGTGAGGAAAAAAAAATACACAGTGGCAGGAGCTACAGCTGCCTGATGAGAAGATTCTGACAGTTCTTTTCAGTGATGAAGATTTATTCAGAGGTTCAGGAATCCATAAGTTCAGATGCTTGTCTGAACCTCCTCATTTGTGAGTAAATATAAGATTTCTATGGTCACATCAAAGATAACACAAAAGCTAGAGGTAAGGGGGCTGTGGTGAAGATGAGAATCTGATAGTATTTTGATATTCTGCTATTTATTCAGAGTGAACCCAGGAAACAAAGAGGCTGACAGCTTGTTAAGCAAGCAGAACTTAGTAAAGACAAATTGCATTCCCCATTGAGATTGCTGAAGATTCTAAATTCAATATGAGGTTTTGGTGAAAAATTAATTTAGCACTTATTTACTACCATCTGTTCCAGATATTCCAAGTGGGTACTAACAACGTATCACTGACATATGAAGGAATTGAAGCTGTAGAAGTAACCAGTATGGAAGATGATTCCTGTCTTCAGGAAAGACAATCTGTCTCAAACACACCATATCCAGCGTTTCTGCCCTTTTGAAAGACTTCAACCATGAATTAAATACAGGATAAGTTGGTTAAACATCATACCAACTAAAACTGTGTAGTTTCAAAGTTCATCTACAATTCTAATACTATCTGTTTTGCACTCTGCGTATAATAGTAACATATTTTAAAAACAATGAATTGGAAGGAGGGGAAACAAAAGAGGTGTAGAGGAAGCATGCCCAGCATGCTATATAAAAAAAATCCATATTCTGAGCCCATTTTATGATCATGTTCAAAGTTGTAATTTTTATTAAGGTTAATAGAAATTAGGTAAAGCTAAGTGCAAAATTCATCCCAGTACTGCCTTCTTCAAAAGATGACTAAACACCTTGAACTACCACAAAAGCAGAAGCTTACAGAATATTAAACACAGGCACCCAGAAACTCCAAAGCAGCACTGTGTTTCTAAACACACCACCCAGCAGTGCCAACATATTTAGACAGCAGCATAACATTCTCAACACTAGTCTGGCTTGGTATTGCACAAAACAATCTGGCCCAGCCCAGCCCTATCCTGCACAAGCATGCACAAGATCTTCACTCTAGCAAGGAAGAGGGGAAAGGGCTGGACACAGTCTTGTCCTCCTGACTGCTGATGCTCCTCTTTCTCCCCCAATACTTCATGCACACCCCCTTTCTTCCCACAAAAATAATAGATCACTGTTACTTGTTTTGGATTCATAGGGGGCCCAGCTCCCTGGGAGCTAACATACGAGGGAAGGCCATTTGGGTGCTGACTACTGCTGCTATGTGCACAGAGAGCTGGCTGGCTGGGAACAGGCAGGGGAGTGAGACAAGACCCTGAGAGAGATTTCTCCCAATGACTTCACTGCCCTTCATCTAAAACATTAAATAATATTACAAGTGGCATGCCTGTATCATGAAAGATTTAACTGGTGAAGCCTTATCATCAACCTCACTGTCACTAATTTTCATGTAAGTTAGAGACATCCAGCCTGATTAAATATATAAAAGCCTTCCAATTTAAAAAGGAGCAGTTTTGTAATTTCAGAAGACAAATTAGAGATTGCATCTGAGACTACCTGGTGGGAATGTTTGGAGAAAGATCTTGATTGGCTAAAGGTTTTGCAGCTAACTGAGGTTTTGCAAAGTGGTTTGATTTAGTGCCTAGAAAAAGAAAATGAACTCTAATCACTGAATGTGTGGAGAGATTTCATACTCATGGTTGGGTGTGCTTGTCAAGAAAATTCTACTTTGAGCCAGTCACACAAGTTAAACAGCTAGTTTTTTTAAAAAGCTCTCTGCGCTATGAGAGAGAACGGTATCATTCACTTTTTGTGTGTTTACTCTGTTCCAGTGATTAGTAGCAAACTACACACAGTACTTTGCAGGGGGTCTAAATAGGCCAGAATCCCATGGATTTACAGAGGAACATAATCTGCCAACAAACTGTAGCTTAACTTCTCAGCACATATTTAACAACAACCTAAAGGTAACCGAATATCCCATAAACCTGACAGCAATAGCTGCAAGTGCCACAACTTGTAAAGGTGGCTTA
This sequence comes from Haliaeetus albicilla, assembly GCF_947461875.1. Lineage (NCBI taxonomy): Eukaryota > Metazoa > Chordata > Aves > Accipitriformes > Accipitridae > Haliaeetus > Haliaeetus albicilla. Next base: position 14,533,158 of record NC_091493.1, read on the forward strand.
TAGATCACAAAAGTAAATCAGAACTCCTTGACTTTGTTAAAATTCGAGGGAAAAATTGAAGTGGGAATATCATGATCTTAATGACACAGGGAAGGCAGTTCAAGAAGTTCCTTTGCATTTTATGTTACTATCTTACTACCTTTCCGGCATCTTCAATTTTTAATTTTTTTTTTCATCTTTCTTCATTGTGCCTCACCCATTTCTTTATACAACACTTCTACAAGGAGAAAGAAAGAATCACTTAATGTGTCACCACTATCTAAAGTTTTTAGTAAAAGACCTCTAAAAGGACATAATTGAAGACAGGAATTTTAAGTCTAATAAAATTTGCCTGCTACATCTCATGTAATTTGACTCATGCCATACGCAGCATGCTGATTGATATATCAGGTGCTTTTATCCCTCCAACTGAAGGGTTTTTTGACTGTTATAGGACTACTTTTGTCCTTCAATTTTACAAAAGTTCAAAGTACAGCTTACAGACGATGGTCACTAATGCATTCAGCCATTTAGGACTCGGCTAATTTGCACTGTTAATATACTGTTTCAATGCAAAAGTTACATAGCTTAGCTATATCTTAAAAGTTAAAATTCCATTGTCACATTTTTCTTCTTCACATACAAATAGTTCTGTTTATTCCCAACTCAGCAGCCAAGTTATCAATTAAGCTGGTTTAGGTCAACCTACCCTGCAATCCCAGCCTCAATCCTTACATTGTTTTCTAATAGCTTGCTTTATTGACTTCATCTTCATGTTTTTTACTTTAAGATCTTGCTTTTAGCTTTAACTGTGTCTTGCGTACTTTGGTCAAGTTTTATTTTACTGTTGCCTCAAACTGCCCAAAGAATTACAGCCAAATGTAAAGATGTGTCTACTAGACTAAAAGGGAAGAAACTAAATTAAGCATCAGTAAAAAGGCATACAAGGCCTGTCACACTAGTTTCAGAATATATATTTTTTAATCGAAGTGCATATTATGCCATATCAAAAGCAGTCTTCAAAACAACAACTTTTACCATTTCCTCTGCTCTACTAAAACTCTGTAGGGAATCACTGATCCTCTCTGTATAGCTCATTTGGTGACCTTTGATATCTAGAATCCTAAAATGTTTTCTATTTATATAGGTGAATTAAAGACAGCAGGTCTGATCTTTTACCATGTCGCACTTTGGTTGTTGAATTGTATTTGTGCTGAGCAAACTGTAAAATCTCATTATTCCTATTGGGTAGCATTTTTACTCATTTTGTCCTGTGGAGAATCAGGCACACAAATCAGACTTGAACTGATTCTGGGAGACCCCTACCTGTGAATCTGAGGGCAGAACTGGACTTTACTATAGGGATGGTTCCAGTACATGAATTTGCACTTTGCAAAAATCCAGTGGTGGTTACATTTGCAGTTCTGTACTATACTTCTGCAGCTGAAGTTAGCATTCTGTCAACGTACTTAGTTTGTTCTATTTGTTTTACTGAAAAAGCATGAGAGATTTGTGTGTGAATAGTTCTAAATATATATATATTCATTGAACTAAAATACTGTTTGGGTTGGTCAGTAAAAGCTTTCAAGAAAAGTATGCTTCTGGACGTGTTTATTTCTACAAAAATAAATATTCTATTATTTGTGTGGCTGACAGTCAGCTTTGTTGTAGTTCCAGATGAAAAAGGGAGTATGTTGATTAGAGAAAATACAGCTATGTTCCATCTTCCTCCCTTGCTTCAATAAGAGAAGAGCATTTACATATTAATTCCAGGACTGAACAGCTGCATTCCCTAGAAAGCACCATTCATTGCAGCAGTGAGCCCCTGAAAGCAGGCAGGGGAAAAAAAAAAAAAAAATTTAAAAAAAAAATAAAGAAAGGAGCTGGCATAAAACTTAAGGAGGATAGAGACACTGATTTCTGATTTTGCAATTCTTCTGTATTTCCAAAAGGAGTACTCTTCATTTTAAGGAGTGCACATAGACACTTCCATACAGCCTATCACAAGAGTATTTCAACTATCTGATGAGCAAAAGGAATACTATTATTTCCATTTCACAACAAGGCAAACAGAGACATAAAGGGATTATTTACTAGATTTAGAAAACTCTTTACCTATAAAATTAAATCTTAGCTCTATGTAGAGAGCTAGGTCATTTGCCCAGGATTATACAAGAGATCCATGGCACAGTCAGAAACAATTTTCATCTCCAGTTCCCATTTCCATGTCTTATCCTTTACAATAAAGATTCATGCTTTTGTCTTCTGTACTGTTTTGTAATATAACTTTAAAATACACTGAAAACAGAGATACATGGTTGTTGTTTTGTCAAAAACTGCATCGAAGGCTTAGGTATGTTTTGTGTATCAGTAAAAATCTGAAGATGGAAGGCAAAGCCTGCTTCTGTGAAGCACTAAGCATTAACAGTACCATAACTTCCTGTTTTTGAAGCACAGAATAGTATTAAGAATAAGATGAAACATGACAAATTCTTGTCTTAGCTGGATTTGTCACTCACATTTCCAAAATCTGTGAACTATCTTTGCCATTGGTGATTTCCCCTGTGATCAAGAGATGTGAATGAAAATAGGTAGCCTCCCACCATGGCCTCAGAGGGGAAAATCTGTGGGAAGCAGGAAAATCTCTCTTCATTCTCAGGACATTTCATACTTAATCTTACTGGATTCAAAAGTGTCAAGTTAAACCAGAAATGTTATATTAGAACCGACTGGCAGGACTTTTTCTGGTGAGGGTGTATAAGAACAGTAGCACTTGGCATTAGAAAAGACATAAAAATACGTAACTGAAGGTCCAATCCTGGGAACACTCATTTCTGCTGCTGGCATCAGTACAACTAAGCAGATGAACAGGGATTACTTTTATAAGCAATGAGGCTGTAAAGTTTCACATTATATTAATCTAGTTTAAGAAGCTCTCCTGCTTCCCAAGTCACCCCGTCACTTTGGTCACTGACTCCTATTCCTACAGGTACAACTGCTTTGGGGCCATGTGGCAAATTCAATCAGTGCAATTACGCAGGTTAAAAATAACTCTCCAACACACTGCTGTTTTTAATTCAGCCTGCTTGAATTCAGTCATTGCTGTTCTGCTTAATATTCACTAGCACTGCAAGCAACAACAGCAGAATGCTTCATGACAATGTTTTAAGGGAATGCCATTTATCAATGTTTTAGGGAGAAAAAAGCAGCATCATTGGTCTTATTAAATATTATTAATACCTACTGGCCTTGAAGTTAAGGAGTTGGGAGCCAGCTGTTGTCCACAAGAAGTAACTGACAGTCTCTAGCAGGTTACATTGCCTCCTCCTCAGCAGGTTCAGAGCCACAAAGCACACTTGCCCAGTCTCCCAGCCATGGAGAACTTTGCATGCTCCACAGCCTGCAATGGGTGGTAGAATACTGCCTTTTCTACAACTCAGAGAATCCTATGCGCAATATCTGATTATTTATGTTTTCTGCAAAAATGTACGCTACATGGTAGCAATACAAATTAGGAGCTTGCTCGGCTGCCTTCTGGAACTTCCAACAGTGTTTCTATACAGACTTTTGCTTATTCCTCCTGCCCCATCTGTTTTTCTTCTAAATTAGAACTTAATGGAACTTTTGAAAGATATAATCAGAAGTCAAAGGCAAGGTAACGTTTTTAAAGCTTATTCAGCTGTAGCTATGAGATCACACAGAAAACTACCAGGAACTGAAATCATGCAGAGGAGAAACATCAACTTTAACAGAAAATGTATTTGAAAGAGTAGTGGTCAAAAAGAAAAAGAGGAAAAACTAAACATAAAAAGGATTCTAGCATTTCCAGAAGTGCTACCACCTTTATGTTAGTGTCCTGAAGGCCTCCAATGAGATCCTGTGCCACAACAGATAACATGATTTTAAAAGAAAACATACTTTGTCTTTGCTTTTCTTCTTTCCTCCTGTTTCGTAACAAGAGGTCCTGCTCAGACTGGCAATTACAACAGTGTTAACAGTATATCATACTGTGTTTAGGAAAGCAAAACTGGCTGTAGAAGCAAACATATAGAAAAATATCATACCTTCTGCAGAGTTCTTTCAAGAATGATTTTCATATTTGCTGTTTTTCACAGTACAGCATTCCATCACCTAGAGCATTTTACTGTGACTAAGAAACATCGCTGCAGTTCTTCTGCTCTGTTAGCCAAAGCAGCCAGGACTCAGTGGGCCTAAATTTGATGCACGCAGAAGTCATTGTGCTATTTCCACAGTTCTGTTCCTCTTCAGTATTACCCCTGTAGGTTTAAAAAGAGTTATAATAACTGTGCCTGTAACATTCAAAAATCATACTCTACATTTCTAAAAAGCTCTTCCATTAATTTTCTGCAAAAGAATCATTCAAACTTCAGCTTAAGTATTACAAACACAGTAACTCTCATCAAAATGCCTCAACTTAGTAGTATAAGCCTAGCTTAGAGAAATTCAGCATCAATTATATGCTTAATGCTACAGAATTCTAACGTCTGGAGGAAGCTTGCATTTTCATCAAACATAAGGCTCAAGTGAGGACTGACTGAGCAGTTCAAGAGTGCTTCTTTTGACTAGAATACCAAAAATCTGTGCTGCCAGAACCTTGGCTATAAATAACCATTTACTACTACATTTAAATAAAAAGTTTTTCTTCCCCAGGGTACCCTTATCACAGTCACAATACCAGCCTGGGTCTGATTAACTGCATTATTTTACTAGTTACGAATATGTTGTATAGCTCTTAGAAAAGCAAACTAATACTCTCAAAGAAAAATAGGTTGATTATTATTTTAAATCAGTTGTAAGGACACAATCTTTTTATGTATAGTCAAGTTTCTATGAAAATATTGATAAAAGAAATTTGCCAAAAAACTACATTTTTAAATAATTAAGTCTTTGCCATCAGTCTTAGTTTTTAAAAGTATTAATTCTACTTAGGAAGTTAGGAGATCATGGGCAATTTTTCAAACATTTAATTTGGCGGGGGCAGTGGGGGAGGTTGGGTTTTTTTGTTATTGCTCTCAAGAAAAAAGCATGCCAACTTTCACATCTTAAGTTCCTGCCACCTTGCAGTTTTACTCTACTCCTAAAACACAAGATGAAGATTTTATGCTTTTAAATATTTTATGCTTTTATACCTTTATTATTACTATTATTATTATTATTATTTTCATCTGGGTAATTCATGTTTAATGTGTCTTCCAGGAGGTTGAAAGGGTACTATGTAGTTTGGCATGGACCTATGACATTCTTTTGTCTTGCTGAAGACAAGTTCAAGCAGGTTGCCTGCTATAAAAGTTACCTGTATTGATACTATGTCCTGTTATAGACCAGCAATGCATTACATAAAGCTAATTTGCAAAAAAGCTATTAAAAGACAGACGCTTAGAGAAATTTGCCAAATATGGCATGAAAAAATGCAAGGATAGGGGAGGGCAGTAAGGAAGAGTGAGACAACACTGCTTACAGTGGAAACCACTAGTCACAGTACACTTACTATCCAGTCACTCATGGGATTCTTGTGGTAATTATGTTACAAGAGAAAAATAAGAATGCATCCCTATAAGAGCATCTCTATAAAAGCATACCCTCCACAAGTTTGCAGATGACACAAAACTGGGAGGAGGGGCTGAAAACACCAGAGGGTGGGGGTGGGAGGATTGGGGGTAGACCAGATGACCTCCAGAGGTCCCTCCCTCCCTCAATCATTCTATGTATCTGAAGAAAGACAAAGTAGCTTGCGAATGTGCACAGTATAGACCACTAACACATCTGGTGGAAGAACAGAGCAGATCGTCATGCTTTCTTTTGAAGCAAGTAATTATTCCAAACTCTACCTTCACGTTCTCCCTGGTGGACTTGCCTGATTTAATGGCATTTGATTGCCTGAAAGAATAAAGAAACTTTTAGCTCAAGATGGATAATTAAATGATCTTGGAGATCTTCAGGCTGTTCTTCATATTAGAGCAAGGGTTTATGCCTCTCTCTACACCACTCCACTTTCACAGTTTACTGTCAGATGAAGAGGCAGGAAGGACTAAGAGATGTTAATATACAAAGTGTTTGATGATCTCTTGGCTTCTTGAATTAATATAGATGTTTAGGAAAAGACAGTGACACAATATCTAATGTTGCATAGGACACCATTGATAGTGGAAGTGATAAAATGAAGCTCCTTCCAGAAAGAAAGCACTGGTTTGAAATGAGACAGCATACTATACTATGTTTCTGGTTTTAGCTTGGCTGGATGGTAGATTTATACTGATGTCAGAGAAAGGGTATTTAACAGAGTTATCCTTATCAGCAACCTTATCTGAAAAATATTAGTGAAGACCAATCACTTAAAACAGGGCTAAATTTCTGCCAGACTTTTGAATTTAAGCCATCGAGCTAACTGGCTTTATGTGCAGAGAACTAACTACAAATTAAACACCACTTTGCTTCTGGAAAGCAATAATTTACTGCTTTCCCTTGACTAATCCAATTGTCCTATAAGTTCCTGCACACCTGTTTTGGCAGAGAGTGAGGGAAGTGCTTGAAATATCATCTTTTTCTCTGCCTCAATTGCCTACTTTCATATACAGGACAGTGTCACAAACCAGTCCTCAAGATAAAGGAAGACCTTTGGTCAAATGAATTCAGTCACACATTTACAGCTTCCACATTAAGATAGCTGGCCATGAAACAACTTGGATCTGGAAATAGTACAACTGCTGGGAGGTAGACTGAATTAGCTCAATCTCAGTACTGCTCTAAAACAGTTACCTGGCAGGGTAAACTTGTATTTGCCTTTCAAAAAACTGCACAGACACACGTGGGTTTTTCTGTTTTTCTGTTTTCCAGGCCTGAATGTTAAAGGTTATCTTCCCAGAACTTTGAGGGAAGAGATTTAAAAAAAAAAAACAACAAACCCAAGGAATCAGGAGAATATTATATATATACATACAGACATACAAGATGACATTAAGGTAACTAGAACCATGGCAAGGTTTTCAATGTCAGATTAAAGACACTTTTAGTTAAGTATAAGGAGCTAAAAGGTCAGGAGAAATGCAGAATCTTCAGCTTCCACAGAAAGATGTCAATTCTGCTCAAAACCATTGAGACAAAAATCTGAATAAGTCCTCCATTTCCAGCATCAGATGCAAAGGGATGGACCTTACTATTCTTCAGAGAGTATGCTAATTTTTAAACCAACTAAACAGAAGATAAAGCTATATTTCTAACTTCTCTTCAAATACATTTTCTGATTATCAACACAATTATTGATAAACACCCTTTTCAAAATACAACAACAAAATGTAGAAGACCACAGGAATAGGGAAAGAGATTACTTCCCCTCAAGTCTATAACTTTTCTTATCACATAGCTGTGTAACAGTAGGCAGGCAATGGAGGAAAAGTTTAGTGTGTGGGGGTGTGTGTTCACACTGTATGTTCACCCATGTTCAACAGTGACATAGATGAACCCTTTTTATGTGAAGGCCAGCTGTAAATCTTAGAAAAAAGAATTATTTCCCATTCTACCTTGGAAGCATCTGCCTATAGTCCTTCTCCTCCCTTTTCCTCTATTTTTATAAGATTGACTTTTTTTTGCATGCTTTCATCCCACAGTTACATGAAAATGCATAATGCATGAGAAAAAAAAAATATTTAAAATAATTCACGAAGATAAGAGGAACTAGGGAACCCAGGAAAAAAACAGTTGGGCTAGATACAAGAGCAGCTCAGATATGCTGTACAAAGCTGTTACAAGAAAATGGAATCTTATAGTAAATAACCAGTAGATGTAAGTGTCCTGGTTTCAGCTGGGATAGAGTTAACTGTCTTCCTAGTAGCTGGTACAGTGCTATGTTTTGAGTTCAGTATGTGAAGAATGTTGATAACACTGATGTTTTCAGTTGTTGCTCAGTAGTGTTTAGACTATAGTCAAGGATTTTTTCAGCTTCTCATGCCCAGCCAGGGCACCTGACCCAAACTGGCCAACAGTGTATTCCATACCATGGGACGTCCCATCTAGTTTAGGAACTGGGAAGTGGGGGGCAGGGAATCGCCGCTTGGGGACTGGCTGGGTGTCCGTCGGCGGGTGGTGAGCAATTGCCCTGCGCATCATTTGTACATTCCGATCCTTTTATTACTACTGTTGCCATTTTATTAGTGTTATCATTATCATTATTAGTTTCTTCTTTTCTGTTCTATTAAACCGTTCTTATCTCAACCCAGGAGTTTTACTTCTTTTCCCGATTTTCTCCCCCATCCCACTGGATGCGGGGGGAGTGAGTGAGCGGCTGCGTGGTGCTTAGTTGCTGGCTGGGGTTAAACCACGACAGTAAGATTACGTTATTTTTCCTTTACTAAATTATCAGGGAATAAATATGGTCTCATGAAGAGGAAGACACATAAAAGGTGATCTGTTCAGAATGTGAAGTTATATTTCTACCTCTTCAGACAAAGCTTCATCTGTGATGGTATGATGGATGGTCACCTCTAGAATATATTCTAATCACACACCACTAGCACTTTCCTTTCTCTCCACGCTCCTTCCACTGACCCTCCATATATTTTAATCTTTGTTTTCTCTTCTCTCTCTAATCATGCTTCCTCACACTCATACAGCCCACAATTTTTCTCTTTCCTTTTAAGTTTTACTCATTTAATAGTTTTACTGGCTTTCCAACCTATTTTTCCTGCCATCATCAGGTATATTGCCTAGAGTGGAGAGTTGAAACAATTGAGATATTTTAACAAGCTGAGCTGGTTGAACAACTAAAGGTTGTTTTCAAAAAGAAATCCATCAAATTTTACCATATTGGTTTTGTTTAAAATTTCAGTGTTATTAAGACTTCACTGAACACAGAGGTTTTCAAGCAGCTGTTTTTGCAAGTTCTGTTTATCTGAACACAAGAACATGAGAAAATGTTTTGCATAGTTAGTCGGAAGTTTGTTTTTTTCCAAACCCTGAAACTGAAAGATTACCTTCAATGCATAAAAGAATTTCTTTTAATTATTTTCTTTCAGAGCAATCTTGACAAATTCTCCCCCCAGTATAAACTCCATTTATGGACTTTTTCCTACTTTATCTTATCTGCCCTGCACTCTTTACAGAACCCTAATATTACGCAGACTTGTGAGATCAAGGTACCTTCCCAGCGTGCTTCAGTGTGAAAAACCACAACTGCATCAAAGTTCATGGATTTATACCTGTTAGCACTAAAGTAAACATGAGTCTGACTTCCCTCCAGATGGGAAGCTGGCAGTCCTGTGTATTTGATCAAAGAACCCTTTCTTTCATCCTGAAGTAGATGCAAGTTATAGGTATTCACCAAACAGGGTGCATGTATTTGCTTAAGCAACTTCTCTGAACAGGATTTACAGGGGTTAGCTTATCGGGTGCCTCAATTGTGTGTTTGTTTAACCAAGCTTCATGGTATCTGATCTGTACTGTTTGGTAAGCACCTGAGAAATAAGTGCCTGGGTTCGGGTGCAGATCAAGCATGTCCCAGGCTGACTTTATCCACCTCACTGCTGAGCTATTTGGTCTGAGTTACTGTTCTGCAGGACTCATTTACTCAGTATGAAATTAATAGCAAATAACAACATCTTTCTTATCACAGTTTTCATACCATACAGAAATAACTATGGTATCCACACATTAAAAAAACAGGAATCATTCTTGTACAGAGAGCTGAGGGAAGACATGTATAAAGCAAAGACTACAGACAGTCATATAAAGATTATTGTCATATTAAGTTATATAAAGATTATAAAGTCCTGTTACTAATAGATGCATTTGTGCCACTGTCAGGAAATCAAGGTTATGGAGCCCTGTGAAGCCCAAACTCAGCTGAAACATGTGAAGAACAAAATGTAAAAATATACTGGAAACTCAGACAGGTCTTGAGCTTTGATCACAGTATGGCAAACAGATTCTGGACTGTCACAGAGGTATAAAAAACATTATAATATAGCCACATCTAAGTTATATGCCCTGAATGGAAAAGAAAAATAATCTCTGGATTCCCTAGATTAGAAGAATAGTTAGATTTGAATTTATGTGAATAGTGTAATTAACCTTTCTTAGTGCTTTAGAAGTAAACAGCCACAGCAATAGAATTCTGATTTAAAGTAGTGACTTAACTTCTGACTGAGCAGCAAAGTGCAAAACACATTATATTCTGGGGCACTGCAGATAGGTACTTCCCAGTGTTCACCTGCTTGTAGACATTCTGCATATTTTCTGGAAATTGACATATTTTGATCCCCTCCAACCGATTCATTAGACCCTCAGGTCACTCAGGGTTAAGGGGAAAAAAAAATAATCTATAGCTCCTCCACCAGATTTGTTTTACAAGGCTAAGAACATTTATTTGAAAGCAGAAATTTTCACAGGCTACTCCTACATGCCTATATAAGAAAACTTCAAAATCAGCACGCTGTGTCTCCCTCACCACCATAACTGCCAAAACCACCCTGTGTTATTATTTGTTACCAATTCATATTTACTGGAAATAAAAAGTCAACTCAAACTTGGAATTGAGCTGGCTTCTGCGTACAAGCTATAAAACTGCAAAAGCAAATCTACAGGTGAGTGAATATTCTTCCGTGTTATTCCACAGAGATGCATTCAGGATGGATTTAACTTTATTTGAAACTTTACACCTAACTCAGATTTTGTTACTTACAGTGAATAGTAACCCTACAGCACTTGTCAAAGCATGATTAGATTTTCAGACTAGATTATATATGCTTTACATCACTGGAAGGTCTCAAATATTTCTTCTTAAGCATGTGAGAATATTTTCATGCTAAATTACAGCCTCATTTAAAGTGAAAAGATTATAATAGAAAAGGAGGTGCAGACATTATAAATTGACTAGGATACGTCTCGAGAGAAGAATGTTTTTTCTTCCTTTTTTTTTTTTTTTTTCCTCTTTAAGAAAAGCACGAGAAGTCCTCAACCTGCTTCTTGGGAGCCAGATTCTTCAAGAACACATTATCTGTCACTGCACTGAGGTCCAGCCACTGGCATAAATTAAACCTTTCTACTGCTGTGTTCAATCAATCCTGTGCTGCTCCTCCTCCTCATTTCTCCTAACACCTTTTTTCCGTTTCAGATAGAGAAAATCTAAAGGGAATTGCTTCTTTTCACTGAACTGAGTCCTGATGTTTGGGCCTCTGGAATATAGGAAAAGGAACAAGAAGAGGAGCAAATGTGATAATGCAACACTTCCCCACCCCCCCGCGCCCCCAACACCCCCCCACCCCCCCAAAAAAAAGATGGTAAAACTTTCAGAGCCTAATGAAGCAAGCAGCAATAGAAATTAGATATGGTTATTTTCCAGACATACTGTGCTGTTTGTTCCTGCTTACTCAGCTACTTGCCATCTCCTTCTGCCCCTGGAAACTGTACATAGCCTGTATTGCTGCCCTTGACAATCCACTCAAAGTTTAAATTCAGTATCTCTTTTTGCAAGACAGATTTTGCAAGTGCAAAATGTCTTATGTTTATTATTTTCTTTAAAACAGACAACACATGATAAACATTTTTATGATAATTTGATCCACCTTGACCCAGGATTAGTTGATTTCCAATACAATAGGAGAATGAGGCCACAATATAATAAGAAGCTTAAAAAAGGTGAAATATTGAAGACCTTAGCACATCTGAATGTCATTGCAAGTATACATTTGCATTCCTACACAAGGCAAGATTTAATTCCAGAATTCTTTATCAGTCACATAGTGTAGAAAGTTTAGAGATATTAAAAGGAAGTCTATTAAACTGAGGGAATATTGGTACCTTTTGAGAACTCAAATCCAGCCTGAAAGAAGAGACAGATCTAACTCATTTGATTCTTTCTGTCCTTATAAAGCACAAAACTGTGATATAAAAGAGGTAAACAGGACTCCTGTACTCTGAATTAAATCTCAGGGTGCAAACCTGAGGGTATCTTATCACAGTTGTCAGTGACAAGGCAGAGAGACAGCCTGTAGGCCTGGTTGTACTGCTGCTATCAACTGCAAAATATCACCAATTTTAAATGTCTGAAGTGCACGCTGTTTATATTTTAGTACTGCATATACTACTGCCCTAAAACCATTTAATAGTAAGTCTTTTATCTTTATTTATTTACTTCATCTGTAATCTGAAACAAACAGTGTTGCTTGCTATTGTATGAATAAGAAAGTGATAAATAAAAAAACATATAAAAAAATTTCTTCCATCCCTAAATTTTGTTTCACATGAAATTCTGTCTTTACATTCCTTCAGGGTCCACTGACCTAACTTGCATATTAAATGAGCAAAGAGAAAGTTTCCTGAAAATGACTGTTGACTAAATAGCAAGACATGTACTTTCAAGTGCGTTCATGCTTCCCTTTAAGATTCTGGTCTGGGATCCAGCAGAACTTAGATCTGTGCTCTCTAACACAATGTGATAACAAAAATGGCATTACAGAGCTTCTAGATAGAGTGATCTGCCCCATGAATAAAACTTATACCTTTCCTTCTGTCCCAAAATACATTTGGCTGCATTCATTCGTGATCCCCTAGGCCCATCCACAATGTCTCAGCATATCTAGTCTAAATACTAGTGGTTTTGCTGTCATCCTGTAAGCTACTGCAACGCAGAAAAAAATTAATCATTTTATAAGCCTACATATAGTTTTTAAAAGGTATCAGAGACATACGATGTGCAATTCTACCACCACATACCTGAACGAGACTTCTCTCCAAGCATTTTCCCTTTGCTACTCCCCTTAGAGTTACTTCTGGAGTGATATTTTGTTAGTTATTGCCACATAGCAAAAAAAGATATAATGGCAAACTTCAGCGTTGCTCAGGATTTGGATTCAAGCTTAAGACGCAAGTATTTCATGCAAGTGTTAGGGAGCTTCCTCTTCATCCCCACAGCTTGTTGCTAGGCCATTACCTCCCACAGTGAGATTAGTGCAGCAGGTAACGGAGGCTGCTGCTGCGGCCTTTTGCTCCAGTCCCACACTGCAGCAGTACTAGTATCTCCTCCTAGAGCCACCTGAGATTTTAAGTTAGGAGATTTTAAATACGGGATATTCAGAATGAAGTAATGTAGATCTCTGCTATAGGCTGTGGTAATTATTTGCGGGCTGCATTATTACTTTTCTGAATGAACATGTGGGGCTATAGCACTGCATCATCATCTTCCATTACTATTCTCTCTTACTAACCATTCCTGTTGAAACTTCTTACATGCCTTACTATTTTTTGACTCTGCTGGTGAAAAGCACTTAGCTGGCCTTGCCCTCATTTCTAACATAGCCTTTCATACCTGCTACATAGTATAAACTTACCATGGGTGGGATGTTGGGGATACCATAGGCCAGTCTGTTACAGCCACCTGGGCCTGCAAAGTTTCAAAGGCCAGAAGCAAGCATTTCCTTTTTCTGCCCCAGAGAGGGGAAAAAGAAAAAAGCCAGAAAACTGGTTAAGAAACCTCTCAAACCACACATCTACTGTTTATATAGATCCCTTTACAAGAATATATAAACACCAAAAGTCCAGAATGACTGAGAATGGAAAAGAAAGCCATGTCACCACTGCCATAAAGAAAAGACAGCAACAGATCTTTGGCAGTGGATTTCAGTGCATAAAAAACACTAAAATCACGTAGAGTAGAAAATACAGTGAGAAGAGCATAGCAACTGACTGTTCTATGCCTTAAAAGAGCAGAAAAGAGAGGCCCCTTTCAGGCTGTAAAGAGGAGAACAGCATTACAAAAAGTTTTAGTTTGCACCCAGCACATCCAACATTTACATAGAAGAAGAAAATTCCAACTTGAAAAGCCAATTAACTTTACCTCTTCCTATTAATGAACTTGATCTAGCCAAAACCAGGTTATATGGTTTGATGCTAAGAATTTTAATGTATTGATTTTGAAGTCTGACTTCTAACAAATTTCTAATAAGTCAGCTCATGCTGTCCATCCATGTCATTTTCTAATGGTCCAAATCAGTAGAATATTTGTTGTTTTAAACTGTATTGAAAGATTCTCTTTTTCATGCTTTAAACTGCCAGATCAAGGTACAGCTGTCACTCATTGGAAAATCCACTCCTTATAGATGACAGTCACAATAAAAAAATCCTTCACATGTACCAAAGAACAAATAGGAGTGCAAATAAACCGCAGTTCTAGGCAATTTAAGTCTTTGAGATCCATCCTGAAAGAACCATCTGTGTGACATCAAAGAAGTGTTTTTTGTTAGGTCAGTCTTTTGTATCATTCACAATACAAAAAGAGGTAAACTATCCACCTCCAAGAAGATTTTTTTCTATTTTATGACTACCATGTCTTGCCCTGCATACTGTAACACTCGAGGCAAGTGGTGCCTCTGACAGCACTTCATTTTTATGTTGCTTATTCTCTCATCCACACATGTTTTGGCCCATCTATCTGAGCCCTGGATGTGGAGTCTTCTGAGATCAGAATGTTGTGGGTTTTTTATTGCACATTTGTAAACAGCTCAAAAGAGTGAGGCAGCTGCTCCCTGGCTAGTAAACAAAAGTTTACTGCTAACAGTAGTAATACAGAAGACACAGAAAACTGTTAAACCCCCCCCCCCGCCCAAACCAAAGATTCCATCTCTTCTGTTCTTTTGGGATAGACCTTCATGTTTCAGGTCCCTTGAGCAAGTACAATTTTAGATTAAATAGGATGGGAATTTGTAAACCAAAACCATCACTGAGATCTCAGACATTCTGACATGAACCAAGCTTTGCATTGCCATTGCTGGAAAGCTTTAGTGTGCACCACAGTGGTTCACAGACCGTGAATAAAAAATAGGGCACAGAGCATTTTCTTAAAATGGAGTAAGAAAGCAGAAATGATTTGTCACGTTCGTTGCTTTTTATAACCAATTCCCCCTGTTAATTGTTCAAGATAGGTCAAGATTCAATGGTTCAAGATTCTTGAAACTCCTTCAAGTCCCATTAAGGTGTAAACGCTGATGAGACTTTCACTGAAGTTGTGCTTGCTGCTAGCAAAGAATCAAATTCTGTCTTCATTTCAAACATGCTGAAGTAAACAGCCTAACTTAAGAAACTGGGCCTGCAATTAATTTTTGTAAATACAATGCTTGTCATGACACAAAAATAATTTTTTTATTCTTGTAAGTTTATTATTTTTCCTATCATCATAATATTACAGATTAATCATCTACGAAGATACAACGAAAAAAACCACAGAGAACTCCAGTAACTCCTGATTGAAAAATAAAAATAAAAAATAAGGAAATTTAAAAAAATTTAAAAACAACAACAACAACAATGAAGTAAGGATCACAGATTTCTCTTTGGGAAGAAGTAGTGCCTTCGAGAAACTGGACCTTGCTGATCCAAGCCAGTAGGGTAATTTCAGCTCACTAATGGGGACATTATCACCATTTGTTACTCTGTGTTCAGGCATCAGTGAACCTAGCTTTTCTGTTTGACTCGAGGTGAGAAAAAAGTCTTACACATATTGAAACTACAGTATCTGTGATTTTAAACATGCATCATGCTGATAATTGAATAGTAGCAAGGACAGAATAGCACATATAACCTCAATCCCACAAGATAAAATAGATAAATGCCAACTAGAATCCAAAGTTTCTCTTTTGCCTTTCATCTCATTCATTTAGGAAATGGCAAAGCACTACAAAATAAGACTGCTTAACCAGAATAACAATACTTTTGTAGTTTGTTAAATGCAAGTAAAAGCAGCTATAAGTTCCAGAGGATAACGTGGAAAATACAGGCTCAAAACATTGGGAGAATGAATTAATCCTTAATTTTCATAACTTTGGTTTAATATGAAAGGAGAACAAGATGCCCTTGTCTTCAAGACATTATTTCTTTAAGTTTCTCATCTTTTTCTAACGTTACTCACATTTACTTTTAAACAAGTATTTATTAGTGTTTATCACTTGAACCAAATAGGAACTAAATTTAAAAAGGCCAGACCTGGAGAATGATCAGGAAGTGACAGAAATCTGGCCCTACATATCCATCAAATGTTACTTCTGCAAAAACCGTGGTGGTACTGCTATAGATGCTATTGTCTTATGCCCTTGAAACAGAAAATGGTCTCAGTAGGCAGTAAAATTTCACTGGGGAGAGCAAACAAACAAACAAAAAATATGGTTCATTTCTATCATTTTCCCATCTGTCTTAAAATTTACTGCAGTGTTTTCATATAGGAAAGGTTCTCTATTTTCAGTGACATGACCCACACCTCAAATAGCTTACTGCTATAAAGCAAGACTTCTGTTCAAGTAACTACTCAGATAACCCACATTCAGGGATTATGTGGGACTGAAAACATGAAGACACAGCATCAGGCTGACATGCAAGATACTGGCCTGATTATCACCTTCCTTCCCTCTTTCCAGTGCTGCTACCATTTTTCACACTTACTGCTCTTTTATACCATCCCTTGTAAAAGTGAGCAGTGAGTGTGAATGCTCAAAAACTAGTAGGAAAGGGAAGGAGGAGAGATTCAGCTGCAAAACAGGGACAAGACCTGTGAACAGAAATTAGCAAAGGCCAAAAAGGAGGAAGAAGTAGAGCTTCACAAAGTCCCGTGGAGGGTAACTTGCTCCAGAATTCCTTTTTCTTTCTGAGATGTTTATGGATCTTGCAGAGGGATTTACAAGATAAACTTCCCCTGTCTTACCCACATATACCTGATACTTGCACTGTAGCTCAGTAGCAGAATCTCCAAGTTAAAAAATAGAAGTTATAGGATGAAAGTACATCACCTTTTAGTGCTTAATTAAAGAAAGGAACAGAAGCTTTTGCCTCTCCTTTGTCATAGAAGAAAAAAAACCCAACACAACCTCCAGCTTCTGACCACCTTTACTATTCTCTTTCTAATACTTACTAGAAAGTCATAAAATGCATGAAGCCCTTTGAAGCTGACCTGCTTCATCACATTAGACTTGAAAACCAAATGCCATGGAGACACTATAAAAGAAAAATCAGAGGTTTGGATTTCCTCATTCAAGTTGATACCAAAATAATAACATTGCTGATTCTAAACAATAAAGTGAAAATTTAAAAAATACCTGGCAATACCTGCCAGAAATCAAAAGCAGCTATAGGATCTCTGCATTGAGCAAAGAAAATAGAAAAACAGATGTTAGAGCAGACTGAATATCCTGGTTTTAGGAAATGAGACGCAGCAGGGATCACAACATTTTAAATTGCTCACTACTTCTTTCCTGGTTATTTCATTTAAATAATTCATTCTGATATTTGCAATCTCCTTCCCTTTGTCTTGCTACACACACAGACATGTCATAATTTCATCTTCTTAATTAGTACCTTTAAATGAATTTACGGAGCAAAGTTATACCAGCAACAACCCAGCTGCTAACACCAGAGTCCTCAAGAGCATTCAGAAGGGACACAGCTCTGACTTGCTTATTTATTTATTTTTGCCAACAGAAGTCTAGCACCAGCAGCTCTCCTTAATCAAGTTTTCCTTTTCTCAAGTGAACAAGTACATGAAAAGCAAGGAGACTAGAGAGAAATGCAGTCTGAGTGGAAAACATGGAAGAAATGAGTGAGTAGAGACTAACCAAACAGTACAACTGCACTTATTTCAGTGATTTTCTGCATTAGTGTAGTCCTCTCCTCCCCTCTGATGCAGCATTAAAGCTGTTTCCCCAGTTTACTCTCTTCTTTGCACACAGCTGGTACCTCCTGTAACAAGTTTAATAAAATATGACCTCTGAGTTACTATACCAAGTCATTTTATGTCTGTCAGAGAGGTATCATCTTCCAGTGGTAGATATATGCCTATCACATGAGTACACAGAAGATGAAAGTAAGCAGTAGGCTCTGATGGAAGAGGAGGGGAGAAAATCTACAGAAAAAAACATCCCCAGAAGAAGATCCCAGTTAGTAATTTTTTCCCCTCCTGATTAACCTAAGGAGAACCAATTAAGCATCAGGAGTAAGAATAATAGTTGAACTTACCGGAATACCTATGTACTAAAGAAACATTTAATTCTGTCAGCAGAAGACTACAACCAATTAGATTTGCAAAAATAGGTTTGAATTCCAACCCTTTTCCCCATGAATAACAGTCCAGTATACTTGTTGGAGGCTCTTGGGATATATAGGTACATGGAACAAACTATCTTTCTTGACATGTAATTAAATTAACTGAAATAAATTACAGGTTTTAAGTCTTAATAAAATAAAATAAATCCCAAACTAAACCCATTTTTTGTGTTCCATTCTTTCTTCCTGTCACCATCTGAGGCGCTTTCTCTTCTGAGCATCTGGGAGCCATCATGTCAAGCTCCGGATATTAAACGTACATGAAGTTCTCTGCAGGCCTAATGAGTTACAACAGAGGTCACATTCTCCACTGCCCAAATGTAATTTGAACAATTCCTCACAACAAGAAGTGTGACACACCTGTGTATAAACACTTCTGACAGTAAAAATTACAGTAAATTTTGCTATTACTCGTCGTCTCTACAGCAGAAAGATCCAGAAAAGTGATGTAGCGGGGCTTCCCTTATCACTGCTAGTATCAGTGACATTTTCATATTTACTGTTCCAATTAAATTTTTCTGACCAAGTTTCATATAGTTTCATAGTAAAAACATATGATCTGATATGTGAAATATG
Source organism: Haliaeetus albicilla (assembly GCF_947461875.1). Classification (NCBI taxonomy): domain Eukaryota; kingdom Metazoa; phylum Chordata; class Aves; order Accipitriformes; family Accipitridae; genus Haliaeetus; species Haliaeetus albicilla. The sequence goes on from NC_091493.1 coordinate 14,551,806, forward strand.
TTCTGAGAGCTTGGAAAGGATCCAGAGCGCTTCCAAGTTGTACTCTTAAGACTTGAGATAACAATAGGTTTCTCTAAATCAACTATAAACAGTGCACTGCTTTTAAAGTAACTTTTTTTCTCTGCTACAACAGTGAAATTAAGATCATTCCTCATATTTCAGAGAAAAGAAGAAAACATTCAAATATTGTTAGAGGAAATAAAACATTTCACATATGGATAAATGCTAGCTTGCTAGCATGGCAGGAAGACAAGCTGAACAGGATCATTTCTGCCAAAACCATTAGCAAATTGCCTTACGGTGATTGGCTTGGCTGCAAGTCTAAGATTCTTAGGTTTTATGGTTTGGGATTTTTTTTTTCCTCCTCTGCTTTGTTTTGATTTGGGGTTTCTTCGAGAGGAGGAGAGAGATATTGGGCAGGGTGAAGATCAGGGACTTAAATTAATCCACACATAGCTTGTATGTTAAGTAATTTCTTCTGGATATTTTGCTACTTAAGCACATCTGGCTTTGTTTAATGTCAGTTTTTTAACTGAATCACATTTTTGCTGCAGTAATCTACAATACTCTTAATGAAAAGCCTCAAGGAAGCAGAGGCTAAACGCATTTCATCCATTTCTGCCCATTCTATACTGCTGCCACAGTCGCTGATTGTGTGAACATATTATTGCTTCTTACCACTTTTCTGGAAAATGGGAAGCCAGAAATATATTATACACATGCATGCATGCGCATACACGTGCACACACACACATATATATAGTACATTTTCACAACACCTATCTCTTTCTGTTTTTCAGCAACCCCCCTGTTTTTTTTCTGTTTAAAGAATTTTTCTGCATTCTCCACTACATGACATCATTTGCCATTATGTATATCCCCTGCTGGAAAGCAGCCAGCACAGATCGTTCTGAACCCCCTTTCTCCATCTCACCACAAACTCAGTTTCAAGCCCTTCCTTGAAACACTTAATCCTTCTGCTATTGTGAACTGAACATTAGGGAGGAATCTGAAGCCATGACAACAGCTTGCTTCCTGAAGACTCTGCTCTGGGCCACTCCGGAGGCGTCCCCATTGCCCAGGCCAAACAGTTCAATGCACTCAATAATGCAGCTTCTCATCTCTATGGGACACTGGCTTTAATGTCATTCATTTAACAAGGGAATCTTGAAGTGTCTGAAATTTGGGTTCAGCTCAGCTAAATGCATGAACGTTCAGAAGTTTCTTTGAAGTTTGCCAAAGCTTCTAAAAAATTCACCCATGTTTCCAATTTGGTCAAGAAGACTTGGTATTTTTGACATTTTAAATTCCGGGATATGGAGAAAGTGCAGAATTGTCTATTTACAGCATTTAAATTCTTCTGTTTTGTCAATTTTCAAGCAGCTCAAATTCTAGATATTCCATCAGATTTAAACAGAAAAACAGTAATCCACAAAATGCAGGTAAACAACGGCTTAAAAAAACCCAAAGAAAAATGGCAAAAGCTGATAACTAGGAAGCCTAACTATCACCGCAGGTGCTAATTTAAGTTTTAATACTTTGTACTATGACAATAGTACAGAATACTGCACATTAATAGATGACAGGAAGATCTTGGACACAAAACATGCAAATTTGACCAGCAAGATTCACCTACCCAGAGTAGTGACAGAGGGTAAAAAGTTTAGAATATGCCAGAATACATGCATCATCATGAAAAGACATCTGATTTTTTTCTTCTAAAAGCAGTCTTTGTCTAGCCCATTGATTATTTAAGACAGTAGATGTTTGACTTCCCTTTTCCCCCACTGGCTAGAATAAAGCACTACGTGGACAAGAGGTTGTCTTTTGTGAGAACTTTCATGTTTTCAGACCAGTTAAACTCAGAATACGGACTTTCATTCAGAAACATGGGATGAACAACTAGAAGATCCTGCACCTAAATATGATATCTGAGCTACTGAGTTAACAAGACAACGTACAGAGCCCTTATCAGTAAGCATGAACATTCCTTTTAAAAGTCATGAAAAAACAAACACTCCTTCAGCAGCAGAGATAGGCGAAAGGTGCGGAATCCCAGGACTAATGACTTGCCATTTAAAAACAAACAGAAGTGGAAAGGCAGTTCACTTTTTCAGAGCCTGACTCCTGGCAGCATGAGAGTTAGGCATGCACAGGCTGTTCTGCAAACTCCACTGGCTGACTGGATTGTTTGTTCTCTCTGCGTGAGCAGCACTGAAACCAACACTCAGGAAACATAAGGTACAGGGAGTTGGTCAGGGAGAGAGCAAAATCAGGATATGTAAACAAACTAATGAGATCAGTGCAAACAGCAGCAGCACACTGTGTTACAAGAAGCTTGTAACCTACTTTGTAAATTCAGGCTGCCCTTATAACATCATCGGCCTCCTCCTCCTCTCCGCGGGGGCTTCTGGCTCCTAAGCAGCATGAGTAGATGAAATACTTTGGTTACAGAAAACTCCTCCATAAATCCCGTAAGTTAAAAATCCCAACATTAAAAGTTGTCTGTCATGTTATATGATTGCAAGAGCATTCTGCAAATTTTTCAATTTTAGCAAGCAAATATTATGACATATTTTACATTTGTGCGCATGAAAAAGATAGTGTTCCTTCACGTTCCTGCTCCTTTTCCCCAAAGTGGGAAGCAGATGATAAGGGTTTTGGTTGATAATGTTTCATTACAGCCTCTTTTGTCCCAGCTGACAAAAATTTCACAGAATACTTATGACGACCAGAAGACTGGAGAAAACTTGCCTAAAATTCAGCCTGACTACAGAAAGAATAGCATATCGCTCAGGAAAAAGTCTTGCTCCCATAGGAAAAAAAAACAAAACAAAACACAAAAACCCCCAACCATCCTAACAATGGGTGCTGTAGTTTTTCATACAAACGTGACTTAACTATATAAACTTCAGTTGTGCCGTTTTCCTAGGGCTGCCTGTCTGGAAGTAGCAAGATCACACTGTAAAACAGTAATTAATTTTCTTTCTGTATATTTTGCCAGTGGGCCATATGACACAAAGAAGTAATTAATGGAGCCTCTGGGACTAACAGCGGCCAGCAAAGGGCTTCTGTTGTCCTTCCCTGAGTAAGGAACATGACTGGGCCCATTCCACCCTTCTTAGCAACTTCTATAGGAACCCAAGGACACAGAAATGAAAGGTGCAACGACCTCTACTGTTTCTAGTTAAAAGTGATTTTGTTTTCCTGAGAATAGGCACATCTACAGGCATAGTATGGTAACGCTTCAGTTCACTATGGGCAAACTGAGGTTTACTTATATCCATTCCATGTGCGTAATTATTAGAAGAAAAACATTTTCAGAATTGTTCATGTGGTATACCATCATGCTTGCTCGTGGGAAACCATTTCCATTTACAATCTTTTGCTAATTTTTTAATTTTAGTCTAAGTTAAACCCCACATACAGATATACTCACTTTCACTCTTATAGGAAAAAAAATAATTAGCTACTCCTTCTGGAATACCTACCAGTCAGAGATTTATTAGAAAACATTAGTTAACATCTAAAACCTAGCTGATTATTTACAGTCTGTGATCTCAGTTCTGGCTGAAGCCAACTTCTTCATGGAAAGAACTGTGCCTGCATTTCTTTCTCTCTTTTTATTCATAAAAAATGTGGCTAAGTTGTCAGTTTTAAGTGACCTGAACTTATTTACATGCACACAGCAGAGAAGAGGGTGTTTATAATAGCTCAATACAGGCAGCCCCATGAAGCAAGCCAAGCATTCCTGCTGGTCTTACATATAATCAATGAGCCTGCAGTGCATTCACTGATGAATTGGACAATGAGACTGAGAGTCTGAGTCATATTCAATCAACTCCATTTCCAGCAGCCTGTCAGGGATGATGGCAGATCTATTTTGCAGTGCTGTACACACGTCGGCCCATTTGGGAGAGTGTATTTTTATGTGTGTGTGTATAAATGTAAGTATGTGTATATATAAATAAAAGTGTGTGTGTGTATATAAAAATAAAGAAATTGACGGATTTTTCCAGGAGTACATTTTAACGCAGTTCCTTGTTTGCCTTTTCTTAGCAAGTGTAGTAACTACAGCACCTGCCATCCAGAAGCTTTTTTTCCTGACAAGAAGAAAATTAAAGTACAGAGAAACATATTCACAAAGCTGTGGTTGTTCAGACTGAAGATAAAAACATTACAAGAAGATGGTAGATGCTCAGCTAAAGAGATGTGTCTCGGGGCAGACCTCTAAATGGTCTATTAGATAGCATGAGATAGCAAATCTAATTTGCCAAAACGCAGGCATGCTCCTCAAGGTTTCATGCTGTCAATATTCTATGCTAGCTTGCGGTCTTGATAGAGTTCACATAGTAATGAGCATGAAACTTGGGAAGGATTTGGCTATTCTGTAGCCGGTTGCCCTTTGTCTCATTAGTGAATTAGTACTCCCGAACGTGCTACATGCACTATCTAAACAAACAGCTCTTCAGGTGGCAAAGCTATGGTAACTGACCACAGATGGCAAATGCAGGAACTGTTCCAAGAAATGCACACTTCCTAGATTTGCTGTCCTAGAAAGAAAGGATAAAAGTAATCAAATTTAAACCATTTTTTTCCTTTCAAAGTTCAAAATAAGGTTTTACTTGTGAAATGGATAGTGCCTTGGAAGCAACTAGGCTGTATTGTAAGAAACAAGCATTCAGAGAAGTACTGCTGAGGTTTTCATTCCTTAAACCTGGGAATTTTCCTTTTTTCCTTAACATTCCTTAAACTTAAGTTTTCATTCCTTAAGCTTAAGCCTTCACCAAATCCAGGTCCGTGATCTTTCTGCCGTTCTGCTTATCAGACTTCAGAATTCTTATTTCACACTCTTTAAGGCAGCATCCACCTCTACAGAATACTTGGAGAAATATTTAAGACAAATATAAACAATCACTTCTAGCAGAACAAAAATACAAGCAAAACAAAAGGATAAATAAATGTAGGGAGTACACAGGATACAGGAGCAAGATATGCTACACCCACTAGCCCTACCTCTTGTTTCTGAAGGAATCCTGAAGGAAATTTGTTCACTTCCTTTTGGGAAACGTAAGAGTGTGCTTTTGTGGGCCAGATGAACAGCACAGCAGTGCCAAAGCGGGCGACAAATTCTTCCAGGCACACATTCTCACTGCTTCAATTCTACCGGCTCCGATGCACATGAGATTCCCCTGTGAATTTATATAACCCATTAATCCAAGGCAAAAAAAAGTAGGTAGCACAGCCAATGGAGGAGCATGTCCAGAAGCAGAGGAAGTATGTAATCATAGACTCTCATATTCACTCAGTTGTTGGGTTGTTACAGCCTGCTGTCCATAAACCCGCTTCATCCAATTTCCTGAGGCAACTCTGGAGAAAGACAGAATCTGGATGATACTTTTGTAGCCTGCTAGTTATCAATAGAGGGCTCCTTTTATTACTATTATTTGGCCCAGATGCAAATGATGGGCATGGTCCAAAGTAAGAGATTTTTCTTTATCCCACAGGGGAATAAGAGTCCTGAGAAAAAGCCCTTTAGGCAACAAGAAGAAAAAAAAATTTCTTCCACCTAGACAAATCCAAGGACTGGCCATTCTGATGCCAGAAACCAAGGAACTGGGTGTGTATTGAGTTCCCTGCACTCAGCAAAGAGAATTTCATGCTATAGGTGATACTCAGCTGTCAGCATTTGTAGATGTCAACATGGTATTTTCCTAAGAGCACCATTCATCAAGGTTGAATGTAGGGGGGTGTGGTTCCACCTTCTTCGTAACATCAGGTGGTAACTTGCAGGCCTATTGCAGAAAAGTGCCTTGTAAATTTGTTGCCACTCAACAGAAATCAGGCTTGGAGCAGAGGTAGTCCAATGACTTACGGCAGCGAAGGTCTAGTAGTCAATAGTAAAAGATAGGGAAGCAAATTATGGAGTGTTAAGGCAAAACTGAGGACCAGAATATTACAACATTATACATTAATTGTCCGAAGTGTTTCCAATAGCTACTGCAAATGGCTGATTTTGGACTACTGTTACAGAGAACTATAATATTATTAGAAATGCATAGCCCTGGGCAAACCTACACAAAGTGTCATATTAGCTTTTATGAACATGTTAAGTACGTGACATTACTTGACAATTAACTTGAAATTAAAAAAAAAAAAGGTCTGGTGTAGACAAACTCCTTGAGGCTTTGTACTTTTTAAACCAAGACATCATTTTTTTTCAGTAAAGATAGCAATCAACTTGATATAAAATCTGAGACAAAGCAGTGGCAATATTACCACACTGAGATAGTTATGGTGTGAAATAAAAAACTCCCGTGCTTCATACTTACTGAGAGACATCTTCCCTCTACCTCTGACACTTCTACAGGACTGAGTCTGCAGAGAGCCTGCGCTAAATGCTGTTTGAACTGTGAAGAGCCTTGTATGCTTCACCAGCGTGCTGTGCTAAAAGATCAGAATGACGGCCATTTCAGCAATGACCTGCTTAAATCACTTTGAAACAAGCAGCTCATTTATCTGTATTCTCCTAATTACATTTCAATCACACAAAGTCCTTTGACTAATTTTTTTGGAAGCTAGTACAGATTTTTCAGATTCCACTGGAGTAGATCGAGAGCTTATTACTGTATTAGAAAACCCAGGTTCTGCATGCAAGAACAAGGTAGTACATTACAAACAAAACAGTATTTCTAAGCACAAAATTATAACCTTAAATAGAAGAATGCTTTTACTCACTTATGTCTTCTACTGAAATCAGCAGGAGTTTTAATGATCTTGAATTTTGCTGTTATTACCCAAGCCAATAGTATTCGATAAAAATAATATTCTTTTTAATGCATTCTTCTATCCAAATATAGCACAGCATCTCTTCTTTCTGGGAAACCTGCAAAGAAGCCCTTGAATATAAAAACAATTACTGCACTTGCAGTTAGGGACAGCTCAGCAGCAAAGTGGATACAGATTTTCCTGGGAGACATCAGAATAGTGGGGAGAGAATGGATCATACTTTTGATATTTCAAAGTGACTAAGCAAGAAGCATGAGCCACAGGACAATTAAATAAGTAGGTAGCTAACATACATTTCTGGTTGAGCCACAAAGAGAAGAGAGTTAGGTCAGACAAACTATATAAAGGTGGCAGCAAGGAACTGTTTAGAAGTAACTTGATGCAGCGAATAAGGTATGGATTTGAGTTTGAAAGGTTTATCTTCAAACAAAACTGTGCAATAAGCATGAGGTTCTAATGTTGAAATCTATTTGAAGGGCGTTTGAAAACATCTGATGTTCATATTTCAGTTGTCAGCAAGGCTCTGAAGCTTTGATCCTGCACTTTTATCTTTACCCGTTCTTCACAGAGTTTCTAAGAGCACTCATTTTGCTAGTATACAGTTCCCTGCCTTCTTTCTTTCACTGGGTAGCTGACACATGCCCTTGGATTGAACCATTTTCTATTACTGGCTGAATAGGGCTTGGGCGAATTTTTTTGGCACAAAGCACTGGCCCTTATATATGTTCATTGGTATGCAGACTACCCAAGCCTCATATATCCTCCTTTTCCCCCAACCTTTTTTTTTAAACCCCATTCTGGACTGTGTCACAGTTCAGCTAACACAGGTATCGCAAATTTGCTTCAGAATCACTAACAAATGCGTGAGGCCAAATTATCCCCAATATATCACCACTGTAACCAACGTACAAATAATTGAAATTGTATATAACTAGTCGTGAGTTCCCAGTGTTCCTAAATACTTGGGCCATTGTTTATTCATTTGTTAATCTACACGCTGAATTAGATTCTTTAGCTCCTATACCCATGGCTTGTTGGGGAATCACTAGTTATATAGCTAAACACAAAAATCTGCCATCAATTCCATTGTATTTAGAATACTATATTCCACTTTTTACACTAAGTGATACATCAGAACTAAGACCCGCCTTATGAATTTTCATTTCAGGGTATTTCCCTTTCCACCTTTTTCCCTTCTCTAAGTACAGCTAAGAAAAGAGATAAATTTGATTTTTTCAAGTTTTAGAACAATTGGAAAATTAGAGTCAACTGAATGGTTCAGATTCGGGTGGGGGGGGGGGAACAACAACCTTAAAATTATTGGGAGTTCTTTGTTCATTTTATACATGTGGGGTTTTTTCCTGTTTGTATTTAAGCAGAAAGACTGTTTTGTGATACCTAACGTATTTGTAATACTGCATCACATCAAGATTTTTTTTACATATAGAAGAGAAGCTAATATAAAAATATTTTAACTATTTTCTAGGCAGCATTTGCTATCATTTTCTTGCCCCAATCAGCAACAGAAATACCACAAAGTTATAAAACTATGAAGCAGTAATTCACAGTTTCCAAAGATTAAAATTTCTTTACTAATTTTTCAATTACTCTTAGCAGACTACATCTGCCTTGTTTAAGTCCAGAAACTGCAGCTATCACCTTTTTAAGAAAACCATCCTGGACTAATTTTAGCAAGCCTGCAACAGACTTGATGCCAAAATGTGTTTGGATTGTTTACATAAACCTTTCCAAAAAAAAAAAACCTGAAAGGCTCTACAGCCTTTCTTCTCAGCACTTTCACTAAAGTGCAAATAACTGCAGAAATCTCCCTTCTACTACAGGAGGCAAGACACGGGGCATTCCATCCCTGTGAGAAGAATTATGGATGCAGTAACTAGCAACTGTGACACCATGAAGATCAGCTACAGAAAGAGAAAACCTGGGTTCTCTAAAGTTACTGCCCGAGAACTGACAGCCAGGGAAGTCTAAACCAAGAGAAACAAAACAGGTTTCACAGTGTGTAATCTCTAACATGTTAGTACTTCCAACTTCAGTAAATGCAAACTTGTAGCGTATATCCACCAAGGTGATTTGGTTTGATTTGTAAGCAACGCCCCTATTTCACATGATACTGTGAAAGAACAGAAAGTCATCATGTGTCTCCCAATGACAGGGCAAAAATCTGCATAAAGCCTAAAATATTGCCCTCCCTTAATAAAAGAGATTGCTTGATTAGCAGTCTGCTGTTAGCATCGTGAATAGTTTATTTCTACATTTTTCAAGTATCCCTTTTTTTATCACAGGAAGTCACAGGAAAGGAAAGCAAGTTCCTAAAAAGAGATGCAGGAGATGTTATTAAAAATTCTGGCAGGCGAGTCTGATGTCCAAGTGGAAAAAAAAAAATTAAAAGAAGATTTTGTTGAAAGTTATGCAACTAATCATGTTTGCCACTACAGCAAAAGCAGAGAGCCTTCACCAATAACAGGAATGACTCTGCAATCATCATACTAGAAAGCATTCAAGGGTTTAATCGTGTCAAGAAGCTATGGAGACTCTCATACAAGAAACTGATCCAATAGTAAATGATAGACATTTGATTTAACTACTCCATCTACTGGCAAATAATTATGGCTAGTATGTGCAGATATGGGTGTTGCTTATTTGAAGCTTTGTCTACAGAAAAGAATCAGAGGCATTTTTCTGTTCTTTGAAAAAGTAGCAAATGCATTGTCATTAGTGTCATTCCTTTCCACAGTTTCCATACACTGTGGTTTATATTAGCACCATGTCCCATTTAAATAGCACAGTTCCAAGCTGAGTTTTACCTGAAGGGCATGAAGATTTTTTTCAGTATAGTTCATAAACACGTGAGTTTTATTTGACCTGTATCCTGATCTAGTTAACTTTTATTTGTAGTCCATCCTGTTAATTCTTTGGTTATCTGGAAACATGTCAAGCCTTGTGGCAGGTTACACAAAGCTCCACCTAAACACTCTTCATCACAGACATGCAGGAGTGTATTTAGCTACAATGGACTTGCAAAGTAGAGATTTTCTTTTAATTTCTCTTACAGGCTGTACCTAGTAGCAGAGCTCTGACAGAATGTGTACCAAAGACCTGAGATCTACAGAACACAATCTGAACACAGTAACTGGAAACATGACTGCCTGCCTTTCCTTCAAATTACAGTGTCCTGATACTTCACTCTCCACAAAATGCGACGTCATCTCTGGCAATCTCATCTTTCCCACCCTGAACATCAGGACATTCATAATTTCACATACAGTGCTTGCAATCTGATAATCTTTCTGCTGGGCTTCTATATTTTAACATAGTGCCTACTATAATGCCAATCAGTCTACAATGTCACATGAAATTACTAAAATTACCTATTCAATCTTTTCTGCTTTTAATTTCTAAGAGTCCTTTATGATACTATTTCTTATGTTTTCTAATATGCATTCAACACAACAAAACAGGCTGTTTCCTTCAGCCCCGTGGAGGAATAAAATTCACAAACTAGACCAAACCGTCCTCCACACCTCTGGCTAGCCTCCCAGGACAGTGTTGCCTGGGTGCAGAGGCCACAAAACATGCTGCCGTGCTCCTCTCAACTCAAACCAGAAAAGGTTTGTTAAAGCTAGGGGAGAAGATTGTGGGAGGAGAGGGGAAGCGACAGCTGAAGGACCCTAGGCTGTGTAGGTCATTGGTTGCAAAGTAACCCATAGGCCACCCCAAGATGACTGCTGGAAACATGGAACAGCTAGTATAATGGGCTTCTACCGCTTCTGGGAGTGTTCTGGCCTTCGCAGAAGCGTGGCATCCACGTATGAACAAGGATAATAGAAGTAGCTTTTATCTTCTGTACCAACTGTGGTACTGGAGATAGTAGTGTAAGTCCTGGAGATGCAGTTTAGAAGACAGAATTAGACCTTGTAAACACATAATACACTTCTAGATCCACACACCACCATCTACACCCTTTCTTGTAGATTTGCTCCATGAAATCAAAGTTCCTAGTCAAAACAATTTTATTTTTTGTAATCTCATTCATTGTCCACCCAGAATTGCAATTTTCCCTAATGCTGTTTACTATGGATAAATACATCCTTGAGTGCAATTTGGAACATACTCACTCTTACCTCCAAGAGGGAAGTGGTGATAGGTTAAAGCAAGAATCACCAAAGCAGTTATGTATTTTATTTCACAGCTATCCTTGACACAGATGAAAGACATTAGTATGTAAGATTCAGCCAGTACTAAGAGCAGGAACAGTAGTCTGGTTACCTAAATCCTTCCAATTTAAGTAAAGCTGATGGCTTTCATGAACGCTGTTGGACAAAGGATAACTTCAACAATGATCAATGCACATACTTCAGATAACCTTGTTAAGTATTCTTTCGTCACTGTTTATGTTTCTAGTTTAACATCTTTTGTGTGATTCTAGAGGGCTTGGTATGCATGTAAAATCTCTAGTTTTACTTTACACCTACCAGGTGCAAAAGAAATTCTGAGATATGTTTGGTTGCAATGGTAACTACTGGTGTGTTTTATGTAATGAAAGGTTTCACAATAAAAATCAGGATTTTTATCAGGCAAAATTTTTTTTTAAATAAAAGTGAAAAGGTTCTCTGAAACTCAGGTGCATGCTGCCACAGGTGGGAAAAAAAGTTTTTAAAAAAAAAAACCCAAACCTTTTCATTTTGACATTTTTGCATAGCTTTGAGATACGGCCAGGGAAGGTGGTGAAGCTCTCCCTCTCCTCCCCTCACAGTATACACAGCAGCAAGCTGTACATTTACATAGAAGCTTCAGCCCTGCACCTGAACTCTGCTTAGAGCATTACACTAATGCACCAAGTTCAATGTTTAAACAAAACACTGGTTTGTTCCTCTAGCAAAAGCTATTCAACAGGATAAAAAAAAAGCATGTTGTTTTTCAGTGAAGATTTAAATAACAGCAGATGTTCTCACTGTTTACTCTTCTAGAGAAGATTTTCACACTGGAATATAGGCAGCTCAGACTCTGACCTTGGGAACATCTCTTATGATTTCAAAAGGGATCTCTGAACTTTTTCTGTTTAAACAACTAAGACAGAAATCTAGCCCACATTTGGGGTGTTTCCCACTGCTATAAAACCACAAGTGAAATCCTATTCTGCTGAAATTAACAGCAAAGTCTCTTAACATGAGTGGGACGGGGATTTTGCTGAATTTCACTGAATTGTGCCTGCTACCTGCAGGCTCAGTGATTATAATTATTAAGTTCAAAAAGAGTATATTCAGATCCTCTAAGTTAGGTACAGAAGAGAACGATACCTAAGTGACTTTGGCATTTCAAAAAATATCTGTTCTTCTCATACCAGTGTATATTATAGACAACTTTTCCCTCTGACATTTTTAAAAAACAAACAAACCACACACTTCACCTCTCTGGTAATACATCAAATTTTAACTGAAATCACAGAAATTGCTCAACCAAAGCATTGACATTGTTAAATGAATCAGATGAGAATTCATGGGTCTACATTTTTCCTAAATATGTTCAAGCAGAATCTTTAAACACCCTGAAGCCAGATTTGAACATAGGTTCATTTGAATGAAGAATGCACACAGCCTAGACAGGTTTCTCTGTAAGATGCCAGAGGATGTCCCTGGTCTCTGAGTCTGGACACAATCAATACTTTCTGCAACTCTCCCTTTGAGATTTTGTAATTTCAGGCTGATTCTTTGTTCAGATTCGACACCTTTTCAGTAGTCTTCTTTTCCCATGGTGGCCTCTGAAAATAACACTGTTTAAAGCTACATTATTTCAGTTCACCAAATGCCTCCAAACAGTGGAAGTAATTGTCAACAAATATTGTTGTTAATTAATTGGTAGAGGTGGGGGAAGAGGAAGAAGGGTCTTGTTGAGATTTCTATCAGACCCAGGAGTACATCTCCTTTTCAGCCTTTGTTTGTTTTGTCAATATATTAGTGTCTAAACTGTGCAAGTCTATAGCTTCCAGCCATGGAAAAAACCTGTTATGGGGTAACATTTCAATACAGCACCTTTGCGATTTTTTAAAAATTTTATCAGGAAATCCTTATGGATTCCTGTCAATCCTCTACACTTGTGCATTATCTGTTTCTAATTAGACTGTTGAACAGCACACAGAACTTTCACTCCAAGAAAGGACCTTTATAAAAGTCAATAGCAACAGTTAAATACAAACTGTGCCATCCACACTGTGCGTATCTCTTTCATGATTATAAAATTATTTACTATTAACTGTTAACATGCAATTGTCAGCTATTAACCTAACTATATTACAAGAAGAATATCATATATGGAAGAAAGAAATTAATCTTCTCAAATGACTCCACTAAATACTGGATTGGTTGTACTGTCTCCTTACTCTTTTACCATAGTACACTTGTAGCAACGCTATATCCTTTATACCTTTTGGCCAATCTACCTTTAAGTCAGGCCTGGGTTTCTACCTGTGTCAGTCTAAATGTGACAAATGCAGGAACAAAGACTGCAAGAAGTGTGAAGGAAATAGGTCTGTGTGCACTCATAGAGCACTAACTACAATGACCTCACTTGTTATGCATCTTAATAGTAACAGGAAATTTAATTTTGAAAAGCATTTAAAAAAAAGGGGGGTTTTCCCCCTATGTTATTGCTATGCATATGGTAAAAGAAATGCTAGAGGTATACCTCAGTTTGGTATATCATTTACGTGTTACTGTCATAGTCAGAGGCAGACAACTCTTTGAAGTTCCAATTTCACTGAGAGTCAAGAAAAAAAAGCAGAATTCTAAAGGAAATAACATTATTTCATAATGAATAAAACACTCAAAATCTTAGATATGTTTGATGCCTTATTTTTTTTTCACCTTGCAAGTGCTTAGGTGTGCACAGAGCTCTACAGGAGGTGCTATGAATTTCAGCTAGTGCAAAACTATTTCTGGAGGCCAAAAAGATCTGCTTCAGTTGTCTGTTCTGCTCTCTCACATCATACAAGCTATAGATTTCACCCAGTAGTTTCTACATCATGATCAAACTTAAAATTGAACAACATTTCTTTCAGAAAGACAGTCAAGCTTTAAAGAATACAATAACATGTGCTAAAGGGAAAAAAAAAAAGAAAACCAAACAACAAAAAAACAAAAACAAAAGCACAAAATCAAAACAGAGCTGTTAAAGACCTCAGAACATGTAGTTCATTCCAGTACCCCCAAGGCAGCATTTACTTTTACCTTAGCAGCTCTGGGTTTATGCTTATCTAGCTGCAACTTAAATTCCCTGTGGGTCAGTATTGCCACAATCTCCACTTCCTACTTTAGGAGACCTATAGACGGGATCTGAACAAAGAGCTGAACATGACCTGTGTCAATGGCATCCAAACTCATTCTTTTGGTATGGATCTAAAAAGAACATGTCCTAAACTTAAAATGTTAAGCGGTTGGGAGCTAAGTCTTTTGGTTTTAATTATTTGGACATCTTTAAAATATTTAATTGATGACATTTCTTATGAAAGAAGAGACTGAAGGTAGACTGGGCAGAGCTGTGCATTTCTTTCCCCTATTTTGCACAAAACTCTGGTATGTTATTTATTGTTGCAACTTAAAAGTAACTATCACCTAAAAATTAGAAAGTGTCTGAACAAACAGTTCTGGATTTCTTATAAGGCAGTTCAAAGCCATCAGGATCTGACATATCATTCCACACTGAATTCCTGAAATGGTTCCATGATACTGAAAATATACTCTACAAAAAAACCCGTATTTCCAAACAAAGCTGTCATCTTATATTGTGAATTATTCAAATTTGTCCCAATATGCTTCATGCTATTTTACACATATTGTAATCCCAGAACGTAGGTAACACTTAGCGGAGAGAAAGCTGAGCTAGAATTCAGAAGGCCTGGGTTTCAGTCCTTGTGCCATTGTTGGCTGACGGAAGGATCTTAGATATGCCTCACTACTGTACCTCATTTCCCCACTGGTGATAGTAACGCTTTGGAAAGCAGAGCTTTCCAAACAGAGAGGAAAAGAAAAAAGAAAAAACAGCAGTTGTTTTGCCTTGAATACAGAATTTTTTCTTCCTGCCACTCAAGCAGACTCTGAACACACCTCCCCCTTCTCCCAGATAATGGCTTTATCTATGAATTGCATCACTCAAGCACCGAGATTCTTCTTTTTTTACTTTGCTGCAGCCCCAGACAAGCGGGAACATTACAACTTTCAAAGGGAACGTTTGTATTTTAAGCTCAGCTGTACGCTACAGTCTTTTTAGGTCAGATCACTTAGAACAGGGTATGTGTGTGGAGGGGGGAACAACAAACATTTTTTAACTGTCAGTTGGAACCGAAAGAAACAGCATGAAAAGAGGCAGCTTAGCTATTGGTTTTGAAGTGATGGCATTTGTCTATGAGTGCATAGCCTACAAAAGGCGACAGGTTCTAAAATAATGGTACCGTAGCAGGCACTGAAATGTAAAACATATGTCATGCTTTTCCCTGCTCACAGTAAGGTTTAAAATATTTATAATGCTGCACCTTTCCCTGAAAGCTTTCTGCAGCTTTCGCGGGTTCACGGGTAGGTGAATCACCTCCCTAGAACTGCACTGCAATGCTAACGCATATTCGTTCCTCTGCACACAAAGAGGGGAGCAAATTTTAGGGTGCAAAGGCATGGCTATGCAGCAGCCCCCAAATAGCTATTTTGTCTGCATGCATTCATCCTGACACAATGTTTGCTTCCGCAACAGTTTGTTTGGTTTTTTTAAAAAAAACCTACTGTTTCATTTACAGCACAAGCTGACGAATTGATATGATGACTTATGTGAGAAGAACAGAAATTTGTCAGGAAAGTGTGATCTAGGGCTTTGAATTAGGTAAAGGGACACAGTGTGTGTTTGTGTATGCGTAGGAAGGGCAAGGACAAAAAGAGTTACATGATATGCTTTGTTTTGTTTCTTCATTAATGTTCTTTAGTGTGCATTTGATTAGCATTGAGGAGGAAATTATTTTTTGAGAGGAAAACTAAAAGGGACATAATCTATTTTTTCATCTAAGGAATTGGAGGCTCTTAAGAACCATCTGCTCACAAGAGACCTGAATTGTGGACAAACACGTCTCCCTAACCCCCAGCTGCAAGAAAATAAAGGGTAGGCCTCTTATTCACCAGGTGTGCAAAAAGGTGAAGATTTCCAAATTTAAAAGTTGTTTAGCAGCTGACGTGATAGAGTTTAGGTATCAAAAAGACCCCAGGAAGTCAGTGAAATGAGGCAGATAGGGTGTATGAGCAGACTTTCATAGGAATACATGAAGAATTTCCTTTTGAAACAAAATGAAGCAAACCTAGTCAAAAGCGTGCATCCTGCTAAAGATCTGTCTGAAACCGATGTGTTTCAGACACATCAAGTCTTAAACTTTCAGAAAAAGCCTGTCAAAGGCATTATTCTGACATCTCTCATTTGTAGCACAGACCTTGTTTGACCTGGACATAGAAGGTCCTGATGCCACAGTAAACTGTTGTAACATGCACAACTCAGCACTGTGCCCCCCAGACATTGAAGGTGCAGTCTCATTCCTCAGAGTGATGCAGGAAACCTGGCATTAATTTTAATTCACCTGAAATGAACTTTAAAACATAATTCAGACTACATTCTATCTGTAGTTTGTGTAAGGAACTAACCCACAAATTCAATTTGCGCAAAGTGCATGCACTTCTTAAAGAGACACATCTTATAGATAGCTAAATGCATATGAGCTCTGTATAGCCAAAAATAATGTAACTTTTTGAAAACTAGATTTATTTATTTTTTCACTTTAATTGGCCATCTCAGTAGAGTTCACCTATGCAGTTCTTACACTGTTCTTTGCCTGGTCATTTGCTTTATTCAGATGCAGACCAGACCTTAAGACAGACCTTCAACTAACCCAAAGAAACTAAATTTTAGTGTAAGATAGAAAGCCTCGACCTTCATCAGTGATTTGGAGGATTATGCATCTCACCGAGAATAAAGCACGAAGTAATGTGTCTGTGAATCCAAGTCCTGCTTTGCCTTCTCTTAGTAGCAAGGGAATTAGTAAAAATTGTACAGGTTGCTTCAGAGTGGCACTAAGCACCTGTAGATGTTACTGCATTTAGTTCGAACTGTGGTATTAAAAGTACGATCAGATTTATGACTGAGATGACACTCCCAATTAATTTAAAAGAAACTTTAGCTGAGTAAATCACATCACATTTTATATGATTTTGCAGCTCTCTAGATGGCACAGTACTTCCTCAACAGGCTAGAGAACACAGCTGAGGTAGAGCTTTCTGCTGTCATAGTGGTCCACGAGTAGACCTGGCCATGTCACCCATTCTCACAAAGCAAGGTGATACCACTTCAGTTCCTAGGCAGCAAATCTCAGTGACAGGCAGATTTTTCCATTCACCTTCTTGCTGCCTGCAATCACAACAAGATATAGTACTTGCATGCTCCAAGATGCCAAGCAAACAGTCAAAATAGGAATAAGAAGACAAAACATAAGTGTGTCCCAGCATCTGGACTTAGGAACATTGTAGTAACAGGAGCAGGGGAAAATCTCTAAGAAGCTCTGGGTGAAGACTGGATTGGACTATACACATTAGACTCAGAGATAAATGACTGATATTAGCACAGATATTAAAAGTACATTGTACAGTCCTGTCTGAAAGCCATTGGAAAGGGGCCCTGAGCAATTCCTCTTTAATTCTGTATTGCCAGCTAGTGTCAAGGGGGTTAGCTCATCAGGTTTCATGAGCAAATGTAGGATTTCATACACATAAGGAAAACTGCATACAAAATGTAATCATTTCCAAAAGACAATGCACAAGAAGGCAGAAAATTATGATCTCAGTGTCTTGGTGGAGGCTTCCTTGTATGATGAACAAGAAGAAATTAAGCCCCTCCCTTGGTAGAGGAAATTATATGCAACAGACCACTAATTAGGTACGGTTTAGTTTCTCACCTGTTTGCAGCTGTTAGCCTGTAAAAAAATGTAATGGCTTCCTCTTAAAACATTCTTGATTTAAAGAAGGGAAAGAAATAGTGTTATTGCTGTTGCTCTCCTACACAAGAAGAAAGGTGGGAAGAAGAAAGTTATGCAAATTCACAATACTTTTTAAGCTTATTCATTGTATGAGCATAATTCAGTACTGTTCTTGCCTGTAAATTTCCAGTGTATACAAGTTTAGGGCCACGAACTGAAGCTTCACGCTGCATATACTTCTGTGCAAAATTCTGACCATTAAGACAGGTATGGAAACTTGAGCATCAAGGATATATGAAAACACCTGACAGACATTTAAACATGTAAGAAATAATAATTGAATTTTCTTTGTCTGCTCATACCTCACTTCTGCCTAAATTCTACCAGATTGGAAGTTAGAAAAAGAATTCCAATAAAATTCATAAATCCTACTGAATCCAACATTAAGACTCTTCCCAACTTCCATAGAAAACAATTCCTCATTATAATTCTGATTTTTTAATCATAACACATTTTTATGCACCACTTTTTCTTGGGTTCCAACATTAGTAAAATTACTGAAATATCACCAGAAAGGTATATTCAAAGATGAGCTGGGACAGCTTGGTTGAGTGTTTTTCACAGTCAAGATTTCACATGATTTGTAGCCCAGTGCAACTCACTTAAGTTTGTATTAAACTTAGCCAAGCATCTAAAATTTTATGTGTTAGAACCACACTCATGGAAATCTGCTACCTTATGTGATGCTACTCATCTTCA
Source organism: Haliaeetus albicilla (assembly GCF_947461875.1). NCBI lineage: Eukaryota > Metazoa > Chordata > Aves > Accipitriformes > Accipitridae > Haliaeetus > Haliaeetus albicilla. Next base: position 14,570,365 of record NC_091493.1, read on the forward strand.
GAGAGCAATAGCCAACTCCATACTCAGACACAGGCTATCAGCAGCCTCTAGTTTTCTAATAATAAAACAAACAAACAAACAAACAGACAAATGAAACCCAACCAAAAAATAAACACTTTCCCCCATTTTCTCATCCCAATATGCTCCTCACTTTTTTTATGCTATTCCACACATCACTCATATGGACACCCATTTCTTTGTTTTAAGTCATACTTTGCTTCAGCTATGAATCAAGTACCTGAAGATCTTTTTAGGTGTCTGGTTCTCTAATAATGTTTACTAAACCATTTCCTTCTCTCTACAGTGAATTACTTCTGGTGCGTGGTAGCAATGTGGACATCAGGCTATGCAGACAAATTTTTTTAGATAATCAGCTGAGTGGATATTCAGCAGAAGTGGGTCATACTGTACTTATTCACAGATGGTTCAATAGAATGGATTTCAGAAGATGCACTTCTCCAAATGCATAACATTTTGAAAAAGGAAAGACAGTGGAAAAAAAGACATATTTTAAAGGTTTGGGAAAGGTTACAGAATGTATGCTTTTAGTGTAGGTAGATAATAGGTAGACAAAGCATTTCATGTATGCCGTCAATACACTGCCTCGTGTATCAGTAGACAAAAAAAGTGTGCTTTTAGAAAGAAGACACTCATGAAGCAGGAAACAGTGTAACTGCGGCAGATATAGACTTAACACTGTCTTACAGTTGTCAGTGAAGTATGAACAAAATTGTCATTTACCTATACACACACATGCTATAGCTACAAATACTACTTATTTCATAATAGCACCAGTTTAGGCACACGACCATGGGGCACGGGCTTGGCTCTGCAGCTTGCAAGGCAGCTAGTGCATCCAGTGCCATGTCCTACTGCAGCAGGACTGTGTCACCAACCAACCCATTTGAAGTCCAACAAAAAAAAAAGTCACTACAGATTCATTATAAACTCAAAAAGCAGGGCTCCTCAGTTTCCTAGGATAACTCCACATGTGGATAAAACATGCTGCAGAGCCCAATGACAAAGAGCAGAAAGATACTAGGAGACAAGATACAAATAACCACGCCACTAAATCCTTCAATACTTACCGCCAGTGTTTAGGACCACCAATGGAAAGTCAAGGACTTTGCAACACTTTGGACTTCAATCTCATTAGTAACTTGTTACATTTCTCCACAATCATGATTACACAGCAGCATTAAAAAGACGGAGAAATCTTCTGTGGCATTTGTTGTGGAAACATAGTAAACCTATTGCTTTTCTCCTAGCAACAAGAAGCTGACATAAAATTATCATACACTGAACAAGATTTACTTCCAGATCATGACAGATACCCATAAACCTCAGCCTAACCGTGCCCTCAGAGTATCATAGTCGTCACTGACTTTCATTCTGCAGTTTTCTTGTTTCAAAGCTCAGACTGTTTTGAAGACTGTTTGCGGAGCAGATGCTGTAGATAGAAAAATACAATAATATTAATTTCTATTAACAATGCAAACCAAAACATGCAACTGACCAAATTCCCTTTCATAAAGAGAATGTGATAAATAAAATGTTAGTGTTTCAGATATTAAAACACTTTCTGCCCTAAAAGATACACCTCTAAGTAGTCTGTTACAAAGAAAGGAAGGTTCGAACACTTTATTTGCTTTATATTTGTGTACTCACCCTAACACAACAGGATTCTCTTGCCTGATGATGGCTCTCAATATTTTGATGTAATTATCAAAAAAGTACTCCAAAAAAAAGGTGTAGATATGCACAAAATACTGAACATAACTTGCTTATACTATACTATCACTTACAGAATACCACACAAGTAGCAAACATGTTCATAGATACTAGATTTTGTCAAAAATTACTGAAAAAGTTGGTCCAACTGTTCAAGTAAATAATCAACAAATACAAACTGCCATAAAGTCCTTGGTCATTATGTTTAGTTATTTGTTCACCATACCTTTCTTGCTTAAAGGGCCTTGCTACACAGTAGCTACCTTTGCATCCTGTACAGAATTTCAGCCTAGATAATCTCTTATCAGATGAACTTTCTGTTGTAGAGCAATACATTGTTCTTAGGTACACACAGTGTCAAAATTTAGTGTGTAAACTGGGACTGAGCACTCCCTAGTCAGATATTATGAACTTACAACTTCATTGTTTAACGTTTCACTGTTCTTACACCGAAACCCTATCATAATTTCACCCTTTCTGACATAACTTTTAAAAGACAAAAGATTAAAACACATGGGGAGGGAGGGGGGAGGAAGTGTGCCTTCCAGATCAGCAATTTCAATTCCAGGACAATAAGACTGAGCCTTAGAGCTGCACACAGGCAGCACAAAACATTTAAAAATCTATAAACCAGTGATTTAACAAACCGCTAACTAAAAGGAGGCATCTGATTATATAAAATTGCCAAGCAGATGCCAAGAATGCTGTTATGGTTTCCAGTCGTTTACTGCCTACACTTCATTCCAACAGCCATTCTTTCTTTTTTATGTTCTCCTAGAAGCTCCAAGGTCTAGCCGGCACGGAGCCTGGGAAAAAATCTGGGGAAGGGGAAGGAGGAGGGAGGGGAAAAAAACCAAACCAAAATAGAAAAACCCACCACACCCAACTCATCATCTCTTTCCAGTATTCATCATTTTTACCATTCAAGAAACAAGATATTTCAGCAACTTAAAGAACCAGCACCTAAAGTAGAAAGGATTAGTTCAAGAAAGCAGCAATTAATTAAACAGAATTTGTCAGTTAAGTTTAAAAAGGGAAGGCAGGGAATTAACAAAAAAATAACAGGCTTACAATCCCTTGAAGAATTTCACTATTGAACTTATTAATAATGCTTAAAATTCACCAGTCACTCATTTATACAAATGTTAGGAGAACATGGATAAGAATCCAAGATTTAAATAAAATCAGCTTTCAGTGAAACAACAATCCATAATCACCTATAATTTTTTCGAATATTACACTCTAAATTGTTTTAGACATAGCTAAGATGCAATAAGGCTGACAGGTTGCAAAACAAATTATCAGTATATACATTAGGCCTGGAAGTTGTGATTTGCAGTATAAAATATACATGAAAGCAGGAAGAGTTCAATCACACACCATTACATAATTCACAGCATTTTTCTGCATTTTGTGTCATGGCATGTATCCTGTATGGGACCTTGCATAATGATATACGTAGTACAACATTATAAAGTTGCTATTCTGAAGTATGTGTTGGTGCACTATTTATACATATTTGATAAATAGAAACACACATGGTAAGCCACAATCAGTACAAAGAAATGAATTGTACACAATCACCTCATACGTTCCATACTAATGTCCGGCCAACCCACTGATACTCAGAAGAGACACAACCCCCAATAGTGAGATTCAGTCATGTTCCCAATGGAAGTTGGGAGACAGTTCCTCGCTTGCTGTCCTCTGTTGAACTTTTTGCCCTGCTGTCCCTCACCAGCTATTCTTCATTTTATGCCGTGCAATAGTCTCCTGCTTCCATTTGCACTTCAGGAACACCTCAGCAGGGCAACAGTGGCATAATTTGCTTATGGTACATTTATTCAAAAATAGGACTTTCCTCCCCTGATTTTGTGAAACTATATTTCAAACAACCTGATATCTGTGGGCAAACACAGTAAGTTCCACCTCATGGAGAAGTAACTGTCTGCTCTCATGTTCTCATTCTCTTTGGAAAAATAAGTCCTTTGTGGACTGCTCTTTCCTAAGTAGTCATTTGAGCTTAATTTTCAAAAGGCATTGACTGAAATTCTGCCTGAATTGGGTTATTCCACTCACTGTGCATAAAACACTATCATAGGATCTTGCATATCTTCTTTTAGAAAACATCTGGCTGATTCGTTCTAACAACATCCCCGGACAGTCATTCAAGCTTTGGTGAATATATTTCATCTTATGTCAAACACATTAGGAATAAAGGCACATGCCACTTGCAGTTTAATCCTGACTCATCTCACTTTGAGTTCTACGTATTGCAGCCCTTCACAATTCATCTTGGCAGCTAAACAGGAAACATATACAACTAGATGTAAAGTGCCAACTGGTATATTTAAACACCATCCCTCCTCGTCCCAAAGATGGGGGCAGAAGAGTGTCCTTCTTTCAGTTCTATTCTTTTATGCAGGATGAATGGAACATATTATTAAGTTAAAAGGAATAAACAGAAGACCTGATAAAATGATTTCTGACTTGCATGATGCACAGAATCAACTCGCCACTGCTTAAAAGTTATCAAGTCAAGCAGTGGAAACAAATTTTACATAAAAGCATTTCACAGTCTTACAGGCAGTAACATGTGATAAACAATAAAGAGATTCAGTCCACGCTGGCCAGGATTATTCAGATCTCAGAAGCATGGGTCAGAAAGAAATTTCCTCTATATTATGAGATGCTTTAAAGCAGTGCAAGAATTATGCCAAGGGAAGGGAAAGGAGGGAGGAAGATTATCTCAGCTTGTGTTCACAGACAAATGGAAGGGAACTCCAGTTATTCCTAAGGGGCTCGGTAAAAGTATGCAGAAGTATTCTACTTTTTCATGGACAGTCTTCATTCCCCTGTGTCCATCCTACATGGAGCACACAGGTTATAAGAAACAGCAATGCTTAGGGCACACAGGCTGCTTGCTGCTACTGCTCAGTGAAGATGCCATTCAGTGTGCATGACTGCATACGGGCTTTCTTATTTAATGCTTGCCTTTTCCTTCAATTATGCTCCTGTGGTCTGTTGCTGAGTGATGTTGATCTTTGTATCTTGACTACCTGGAGTGAATTCCATTGCAAATAACCTATTCTCCTGTTGCTTAATGCAGAGCCAACAAAAACGCCAGCACTTGATTTCCCACTGTTCTCAGCTGCTGTTCTGGGGAGCAATATGAGTAAACCAGCTCGCTTCCCAAAGGATAAGCACACCACTTGCCAGATTTTTCTGAGGCTTTATGGATCCCCTGAAGTAAAGGGAGATGGGGAAGGAGGGGGAGTATGGGAAAAGAAGAATAACGGAATAGTACATATTTTACAGCTTTGTATCTTTAAGTGCAGTAGAAAGTATCATGTCATGAACTGACCTACTATATGAAAGGCCATTATATTTCATCCAGTCATCCCCACTACTTGCTCAGTTGTGTATTGTTAAAGCTTATCTTCCAATTTTGACACAAGAATCCATCGGTTCTCGTGGTATTCTGTTCAAATGGTTAGTCACATTATCTGAACGATAGATAAGGTAAGGATGGATCTCTATAGTCAATGTACACAAACCAGCTCTAACACAGACCTGGCAGCACAGAACTCAATATATATTAGCCACTATTTCTGCAGCGCCTTGAATAGGTTTCACAATTCATAATGAACTACAGGTTGCCTTTGCTTTCTATTAACTGCCAGTAACAGCATAGATATAGCCAGGCACCTACCTATCCAGAGACATAGAAGAAGATTTGCTAATTGCTGAACTACAGGAAACATCAAAAAATAAATGTCACCTGCCACCCACCACATCCACTGAAATGCTATACAGTGATATTAATCCATTTAGGGAATTTCTTTTGGTAATTTCTCTCCCTGATGTTCACATATCAGCTACTTTAGGAATGGTCTGCTACACCCAACACAAATTCGCTACACAGAGATGCTGAATGCAAATATTTGAAAATTAACTAATTGATGATTGGAATTAAATTTCAAGGCCTCAATTTAAACACATGAAATTACATGCAAAACTATTATAGTTAGATGACTTGGAAAAAAACCCAAAACTTTAAATTACAGAAAATGTCTGCAAAAAGCTTGCCTTCACATGTAGCAATGACTCACACAGAAGATAGGTGTAAATGAATCCATATATATGTGTATATATATACACACACATGTATAGTTATAGAATGAATCAATTCATCTTGTTTCTCTAAGATTGCAGCAAGATGCTTTTACCTCAGAGTAGTGGGGTTTCCACAGCATTTATAGAGTACACTGCTCCCATCTCCAATTTTCTCAGTGGAACTACATACTGCTAGGTGCACAGCAGACATACCACTCGGCATCTTCATGCAGTGTTAAAGATGATAGAGGTCTTACTCCACAGTTTTCTGCAGCTTTCTTGGCGCACAGTGTAAGTAAACAAAAGTCAGGACAATGGTAAAGAACAGCAAGTTAAAATTTAGCTCAATGTTAGCGCACACTTAGGAGTACTACTGACTTAAGAGCTGTTGGTAAAATTTATTATTCTGAAAAATACAAATAGCTTCACTACTTAACCCAGCATCTGTTAATTACTTCATTGTTTCATGGTATAAAAATGTAACTCTTTATTGGAGCAAGGTCTTTGAAAGACAAAAGCTGCTGAGGATTGTTTATTAATGGTTAAAATACCCCAAACCACTGTGCATATACTTCAGTCCTACTCAGAGTCACCAGCTGACTGTTGCACTGAATTTACCTCAATATAATATCTGATGAGAAAATTACTTTGTGACAATGTAGCTGCATTTAGATTTCAAAGGAAAAAACAAAATTATTTTTTTGCTGTTAAAAAAAATACCCAAACAAAAACAGGCAGTCCAAGAGACAGATTTGATTATAGTCAGGAAGGACAAATACAGGATCTTTGATTATTACGAAAACAACTCCACAGGCCTGTGATGACTTTGAATTACCAATAAGAGTTTAAACCACTAGCAACCCAAAAATGCTGGTGCAATAAAATGCACTCACAGTAATCTGATTTTAGCCAAGTAAACAAGGTATAAAGGTTTTTTTGTTTCAAGAAAATATCTTCTGTGTGCAAAGAATGAATTTAATCTCAAATAATATGTATAAAATTAAATTTTTCATTGGATCTTTTCTTAAACAGTTTGTACTAGTAACAAAGAATGCAAGCACACACCTTTTATAAGCATTCTTCTTATGGAACATGGAGTTCAAGTAGAAGAGGGAATGGAAATAGAGGAAAGAAATTTCAATTTCTTTCAAAAGCACAGGAAATGAATGAGAAAAGCTTGGATACTTGTTTACTCCAGCAATTAAAAGATGCAGTGATTAGAAATTATTTCTCTGTTATGCAGCTGTGGAGGAGCTGGGCAGAGCTATGCTGAAATAATAAAAAAGACCTTAGATTAAAAAGAAATCAATGTCCAAGAGAGTTTTGCAAACAGATTGCTAACATCAGTTAGGTTTATTCAAAGTGATTGGTGAAGTCTTTCCGCATCTTTCCCCATTAATCTTTCCCTATCCCTGGGATTAAAATCACCCAGAGAAAAGTGCACCATCACGTAGTAGGAGTATGAGAGGGGACTGAATTCAGAGCTGTCTATATTCACCCATCAAGTAGCAGAATGGTGAAAAAACATTCAAAGTCTCCTCCACTTTCTCAGCAGCTTCATGGTCTGAGATGAAAGATTGTTATTGCAACAGTGCAACAATGAATTTGTTGCAAACAGCGTGATGTGACAGTCTTCAAAGTCATCACATGCTACTGCGTCTCTTGGCCAGACTTGAAGCCCAGCAAAACTCAATAGGAATCTGCCACTGCTCTCCCACCAAGTTTTCTGCACTTCTTATCATATGTGGCTTGTATTCTAAATTTTGTATGCCCCAACAACAACTGGAAATTTAAAAATTGGCAAGAGGAATTTCAAAATTTCTGTTCATTGGAAAGACAAGCTTGTAAGAATAATCCAAAGTAGTTTTCAAATTCAAATTCAAATGGGAAACATCTGACCATCCTTCTTCTCCCTGTATACTCTTTTCCCCTCCAACCTACAGCATGTGGAAAAATAATGGGAACGTTTGATCTCCACTTGAGTTTCTTTTTTAACTGCTGCAACATGCTCTGAAAAAAACCACAAATCAATGCAAATATGTGTAAATGTATAAAAACATCTTCCAGCTAACTTCTGCAATTTTTCTCCTTTCCTTTATCTCCAACCTTTTCTGGTTTTCAACATCCCCCTGTACTTTGATGCATTTGTTCCACCAGGTGTGTTCATTTGAACCACAGTAGAAGCTTGGATAACTAAAAAGCAAAGTTCACTAGTCTCTACACCCCTTGGGGACAGCTTAGGGCAGAATATGCATGGAAGCCCTGATGACTTGTCAGTTAATATGCTAAACCCTCAAACCCTCAGACCTGGGTTGCCATTCAGTTTTATAAATGAGGAAACATAGTGCCTGCAAGACAGCAAAACCAGCTTTAAAATGATACCTGCATGCACACACATACAAAATGCTATTCAGAAATCCAGAGCAGAGTTGCAAAGGCAGAGCTAAGAAGGTAAGCAGATACCCTGCATCAGCTGGAGCTGCTGCGACCTAGTATTTGCAGTGCAGAGCACAATAGAACAGGGATCCCATCAGCAGCAGACTGCAAGCTGGATGGCATCAAATGCTCATCTGCAACTGTACCCTCCCTTTGCTGCTGTTCATGGCAAGGAATTCAGGATCACATTTCATGATACTAGTTGCACTTACTTAAGAACAGCCTGCAGAAGCTTTACTAGCATTTTTCTAAAGCAAACATGCTGTTAAATCTCAAGGACATGAACAGCTACAGGAGAAGAGTGATTTGTTTCAATCACTTATTTTTTCATCCATGTGTAGAGAACAGAACATGGGTACAATCATCCACAAGAATCAAAAACAATACCAACTGTTACTGAGCCCAATCAGCAACTGCTGAAAAAGCACAGATGAAGTTACCTTGGGCAAATTGCCCTATATGTCTTGCACGTCCTTGGGCTACAGCTGGAGCCAACCAAAGCTCACATATAGGAATTAGTGGGAGTTTCTGTTGGATACAGCCAGATGGCAGAATATGGAAAGCCAAGATAATTTGGCTAGAAATGAAACCTCTAACATCCATTTTGGAAGAATCGTTCAGTATTTTCTGTCTGCCCTGACAAACTGAACAACAAGCCCTGCAGCCGAGTGCGATACACCCTGACTGCCACTGGCTTCACAAGGAGCACGCCAGCACTCATGCAGCTGAAAGCTCAAGATTTAAGGATCTACAGCGAACCCATAGAAGACGAGAAGAAACCACTGCTACTTCAAAGGATCATCACACCAGAGTCAAGATGTGAGCAACACTGCTTCCTGTGGAAGGTCCAGGGATTCATTTTCTCAGAATCCGTGTAACGTGCAGCATGCTGCCAACCTCCAAACTTTCAAAGAAAACTCTAAAGAACTATGCAAGAGTTTGGCAACACAGCACACACGGTGATTTGGATGAGGCTGTATACCAAGAGGTCAGTTTTAAATAGATGAAGAGAGTCCAAATGTTACAGAATGAAATCTTATTTTGATCTGTTACATACATGCAGCAAGACCTCCTTGAAATCCATCATGCGGTGCAACATGTATGAAATGTGTATCGCCCAAGATGCTTTTCTCAAATATTTTAAGTTTTGCCTGAAAGGCAACATTCCTGATGTGGAAACTAATGCTAAAAGAACTATAGGTCTGTACATCCAGACACGCTGTTTTTAGCATTGCCTTAGTACACATGAAGAATCTACAAAACTCAGGAGAACTGGTCCACAATGAGGGGCTCATTCAAACTGTGTGGTGGCTGCAGCCAGTTTTCCATGAACAAAGTGTGAGCCCTGCAAAGCAATAAAGCCGAGCGGCTTGCAACCCCACGCAGAAACTATCCAGAGTTCAGCCAAATCTGCACTGGCTACATCATGAACTTTGGCTGTGGATCTGGACACAGGATGGATGTTAGATATGGGCCTGAGCCACAAAGTGGCCTTACTCCCTGCTAGTTCACTACACCCTTGTGTCAGAAAAATCTAATTTATTTACATATAAGCCAAATCATACTGTAAAAACTAAAACACTGTAAATTATTCTTCCTACCAGATCCTTCCTTCTAAGGCATATGAACAGTTATATATCTCTTCTGCTGAGATTAGTAATTAAATTGTGTCCGTATTACTATGTAGTCTTGGATTTACTCTCTTATCTTGTTTTTTGTGAGATTAGTTTTGTCTTTGGCCTAGCACTCATAGAAATACATTTATTTCAGTATTCTCTCAAGCAGCTCTAAAATTGCACAGTTATAGACATGTATTAAAATGGTAAGGCAAGTGGTTATACCTGTTTCTACGAACCTATGCTGATGCAGACAAGCTGAGACTGGCTCTGTATATATATACATACACATCAAGCATACAATTTTTCTCAATCTACAATTTAATTCCTATTTTATTTCTACTTGTTTATGGTTTTCTTGTTTGAAGTGCAATATTGGCCAACACAATACTCAAGCTACAGTGATGAAGCATTTTAGTATCTGGAATGAAAAACAGCATTATTGTAAATCTATTTTGTAATTTAAACTTAACAATAAAAGTTACAAGACCACACACTCCTTTGCTCTGCCTTTTGGGAAATCACTGGTTTATATTACCTTACTGGGCACTTACTTCACACTTGTGATCGCAGTTAAACATGAGGCAGAGACGACAAAGTGTTAAATACAACAGCACACATATTATTTTTTAACTCTCTTTGTAGGGATAACAGTTCAATCTCTCTTGACTGTTACTATGCTTCCTGTGCCAAGCAGCATTCCTGAGCTGAGAAAGACTTGCCAAATTAAAGAAAACAAAAATCCTTTGCATGCCTTGAAGAACACATAGTCCAGGGACAAGGAAGGGGAAGGGAAAACATCTACAATTTAGAACAAATTTATTTACCAGAGGAAAAAATAGATATAAGATATGAGACTTTCTGCCCTAATCCACTTTGTATATCCAAAATCTATTTGAAACATGACCTGATGTGCCACAAACTAGTCCTTTTTCCCCTCTGCCTTGCTGCTCCCTGCATAAAGCCACCGCTGTTGTGCTGCACACTGTCCGGGTCTCCCCAGTCCTCTGGCCCTGCCTGGAAACACTCCTCCTGCTTAAAGGTGATATCCAAAGCCCTTCTTCCACACGCATTCGCTTCTCAGAAAATATACCTCACTACTGAGCTGGATGGGCAAAACCAAGTCACTTTCAGCAGGAACTCATTCTTTCCTTTATTTGGAGAAAATAACATGAAACGGCATACCCTGCAAACATAGCACTGTTTTCCAATGAAATGGCAACTTTCCCTGCCAGTTCAGGGCCAGGGGCTGGGAGGCCGGATGCCTGACCTGAAAAGGTGAAAAGAAACAAACACTATGTAGAGTACAAGGGTGCACACACACAAAAAGAAAAAAAGAAAGAATCGTACTTTGGATACTTGCAACAACAGCCCTGCATAATTCTGCCTCATGTTGTTAACACTCCACCTCAGAGAAGGCTCATGCTGGACTACATTTCCATCATTTGCTTGTTTAGCCGATTTTTTTTCAATTGTGCCTTTCTGGAGATCACTAACACCTAAAAGGATTATAATTATGATGCAAAATACCATGCACTTTACCTAAGCACTATACGTATGTAGCTTTATTTATCTTCACCTTCCTGTTATACATGCCCAATTAGTTACACCAGGCACTCCAGTACAACAGGAATGCTTCCTATGCAGTTTCATTTGCTAAATACCTTTGTGACAGTTTCTTGGCAAGAACTGCAGCAGAGAGGTTAACATATGTTAAGAATACATACAGCAGGCATTCCTAGTTAGAATGCAAGTAAATAGGAAACATCGCAGCAGTAGCATTTCCCGTGCTCATCATCCAAGCAAGTTTGCTTCAGAAGTTTGAGTCAGATTTCAGCAGCAGAGTTTACCACTCCAGAAAGGGACCTTTCTTCACATATTTATATTCAAGAATTTTGCTCATCAGTGATTCTAATCCATAATCTACCACTTCAGCCTTCTATTCTGGAGACAGCAGTCTGAAACGTAAAATTACAGGTGGGGAGAGAACTAAAATAAAAAATCCTTTTTAACATAAGAGCTAGAATTGCACAAACCATAAAGGTGTTCAGCTCTTCAAGGTATATAAAAGCACATGCCCTTTGCTTAGAAATTGCTTCTCTTGGTAGCACCAGGAACAGCAAGATTGAAGGTTTTTCATGTCCATGTCCATGTCCATTCTCTTTCCACATCAGAAAACGCTAGAGTTGTCCTTCCCCACTGACGGGGCGGTAGCTCATAGGTCTCAGAAAGGGGGAAAGGCTTACAAAAGTAAGAGTTGGAGGCTTCTGGAAAGAAAAGATTCTCTGTCTCCTGACAGTTGTCTGGAAGAAAGCAGGCTAGATGAAGTGTGTGGGGAAGGGAGCCCTCAGCTTCATATGCAGGCTTCAGAATGATCTGCTCATTCTTCTCATTCTAAACCTCTTGAAACTGCTATAACCTTCCCCACAGTCTCATACAGACAAACTGACAGCCCCTTCTTTACCATCATTGTGCAAACTATGCTAACTCCTCCCAAATCCCCTTTCTCTTGGCTGCCACAGCAACAGACCCTCTTCTCTACAACTCCTCACCTGTCTCCCAAATCCCTACGGACTCATTCCTAATCAATTTATGCCTGTAACCCCAGTCAATGTTTGCTCTGTCTATCTATTCCACTTATACCACAAATGTGAATTTTACCACCCTAGGGGCAGTAAGCCTTGAGCCGGCTTGGGGTCCCAGGTTCAGTCTTTTGGGACAGGACTCTGCAGGTGAAACCCAAAACATTTCGCTCAGATGACAGCTGTACGTGATCATACTTAAGTCAAAATGAAAATAAAAATTAGAAATAATATATATTTCAAGTCTGCTACTCTGCATTCTTGGAATACTTATGGGTGATCATTTGTGACCGAACTGTGGTAAACACTGTGTCACAAGAAAAAATTTAATTAATACTGCCAGCACAGCAGACAGTGATCTCAGTGAAGTTTTTATAAGCATCACAGCAAAAAAACCACACTTAAGGAAGGATTTGAAGGAGGTAAGAAGATAGCGGAAGAAAACTAGAAGGTGCTTATCAGAAAACATAACAAGTGGGTGATAAACAAGAACATAAGAAGCCAATTAGAGGCCAGACTTAAAAATCTCAAAAGCATGAGAGAACGATAGGTAAAGCTGGGGTTGAACATGAAGGGTCTTTGAAATAAAGACAAGTGCCTTTTGTTTGGTACAGTCATTTTTCCCAGGCTGTCATTCTTGCATGTTCTATAAAACCCGGAATTTGCACTTTAGCAACAAAGTTAACTTATGAGATACTTAAGAGCGTTTCATAGCCATAAGCAAGCAATGTATATGGATGGTGACAGAGATGCACATTTCCTGGACCAATCAAACATCCTGTGGCACCATGCATTCAGCTTTTTCTATGCAGCTTTTTATTTAAGTTGGGGCTTGCATCCACTAAACATATAATTAAATGCTAATGCCAAATGACCACGTAGAACTTTTAAGGCTGAAATGGAGAGTTAGAATCTGAAAATAGTCTGATAAGCACGTTACAGGTTAATAATTGAGAGTATCATGTCTAAGAAACATACACAGGATGTTTCATCAAAAAAACCCCCAACTTTAACTAAAATTTTATATAAATAAGTGCTCCTTAAACTTCACAGACTTCTGCTTTATTCTAGATTTCATACTGGAAGTGTAGCCTAGACAGATCAGATTGATTTCTTGTCATTATCCCTGCAAGCATAGAAAAAAAATAGATCTCTTGAGAAAGTTCTGGGCCAGGCTTGCATTTTCCTGGACCACTCTGGAAAAACTAGTGTCCTTTGCAAAAACATCAGGAAATGAGCAGCAAACGAATTATGACACAGAACTGCTCTTAATGTTTTCCAGAGTTTTCAGTTTTGTGATGGCATAACACTGGCATTCAGAACGGAAACTGGCTATTTCCACAGCCTTTCTCCATGACTCAACTTATGCCTAACTTCTTGCTCCAGAAAAAAAAAAACAACCCCAAACAAAAAAAAAACCAAAAAACCAAAAACAACCCTGACCAGAACTTTCAAAAAATGCCACCAAGTCAATCCTTCCTTCCAAATCGCTGTTTGAGGTTACAGACACATGTATATTTTATGCTGGCATAAATTTGCACCCATTACTATTAGGAACACTGTCATTCACCCCATTACTCATCCCCACCTTTACACTGCTCCAAGCACTACGTGCAGCCACCCAGTGAACAGGATTGGAGCTAGAGCTACACACACTTTTGGGAAGGGGAGGGAGGGGAGATGATTTTTGTATTGCTATCATTCCCTGCATAGCCTCACACCCAAAGCCTGCTCACCTAGCATGATCAGACATTGCAGGGGTGGGACAAATGAGAGTGAGAGAAGCCACTTTCTTCTCACAATACATTTGGTCAGATTTTTGGAGCTTTTGGGGATGTGGATAGTGTAGCAGAGGCTGCATAAACCTCAACACCACCAAAAGATTGCCAGGATAAACACAAATGCTGCTATTTCAGAAGAGGTATCTGACCTTGCTACTTAAGAGCTAGTTTAGTTAGGACTACAGATAACTTAACTCTTTATGACCTGGTTGTATTAGTGTTACTCACTGGGTCACACAATAATAGCTCCCAAATAGCCATTTGTCTACTTATCCAGCTCCTTATCCAGAGAGTGAACCTCTCATCCTCCTTGCCCTGTCTCCTTCCTTTACTCATTTCCAATCTTTTCCTCCACTTCTCTAATAGAGTTAATAATTTCTGTTTTCTCCCTCTTTCTGGATGCTATTTGTTATTTTTTGTTTGTTCTTTCCACAGTATCTATTGTTTTGCTTCACCATCTATGTAAGCCCCTCTAGTACTTGTTTTATCTTCCATTAAATTCTCCACATGCACTTGTTCATTGCTCCCTACTCCCCCATTCCTCCTTTCCAGCTCTTCTCTACAAACCTGTTTCTTGCTGCTTTTTTCACTAGCTACCACACAAAAAAAGTGACCTGCAAACTGAATGTTCCATGGTATTCTACTAGAAGTATTATATCATCCATTCTCAATACTGAGGGCTGATGCCAAAAGTGAAGTAGTTCTACCAGCCTGGACAAAATACACTTAACTGAAGTTCAGGTTTAGATCAGGTCCACTGTTTGATAAGAAGTATTTATTTCATGTTCAGTAAACTCTCCTTGGGAGACATGTGATAGAAATTGTATTTCTTCTCCATTCGATAGTGACGGGATGTAAAATATATCAGTACAAACAAAATGAAGAACGGTATCTAAATTTCAGGTCACTGAATGGTCTGTTCACTGATAACTTTTCCTGTCGTAATAAAGCATATAATCACCCTATAATTCTTAATTCATTCCACTAACTAATGTTACAGTAGAATGTGTAAAAACATCATTAATTATGTTTCTCCAAAAGGCAACTAGTAAATATAGCAAGGGTTTTTTTTGTACTTCAAAGTACGTTAAGCAGACTGTTAACCACACACAGGCAACTCCACAGCACTGCCCAGCGAGCACTATCAACTTCCTAGTCTTCCACACTATGTTGAAGCTGTGTTAATTAATGTGAGAGATCCATCAATAAAAATGAAAGTAGCAACAGGCACCACAACATAAGGGTGAATAAAGCAAAAGAGCACTATGACATTTCCATCACAGCACTGCATTTGTGACTCATCGTGACAGCATCACTGCGCATACATCAAGCGACGTCACAGACCTGGCATCACTCTGGGGATGCTCTGTGAGCTGAACAGTACTGTTGGGACCACTGCCCTCCTCCCCAGTACTTCCATCTATGGAATTATCTCAACATTGTGCTACAATCTCACTTACTTCGGAAACTAAAGTGTTCATTCCAGCTCTCCCATGGATTCCTGAAACACAAAGCTGGATTCCCAGTCACGGATCTCGATTTTACAAGTTGAGCAGAACTGCCCCACAAGCAATTTTCAGATTTTTTTTATCCCCCTCCTGTAATACCCTGTGTGTTTGTTTATCCATACAGACACACACACACACACACACTCTTGTTTCAGAAGTTAGTATTCCACCTCCTTACTAAAGGCTGAGTGCACCAGAGACAAAACTGGGAAGTGAGAAGAACTGAAGACCGTGCACTGACCTTCCATGCTCTTAAAGAACTGAGGCATCATCTTGCCTTTTCTGTTCATACCACATTCAACATTTACAAGTCTGGGAACCAAAATCTAATAGCCATCTCCCAGGCACTTGCTGTATATCATCACCTCTTTTTCCTGTTCGAGTTCACTGACCCAAGTTTTCCAAAAATTGTATAGGTCTTCAGAAATATCCTCTAGTACAAAATAGGCAAGAGATACTTCAACCACAGTAGGAAAAATTCAGATTTGTTGACCAGATCATCTAGTGGTCACCATCTTGTCCCATTCTAGTCTAGCAAGCTATTAAAAAGACAACAGCTGCATTTAACTCATTTGCAGCCTACCTAGTTACTTCATCTAAGTTTTTTGTTTATTTTGCCCTCCTTTTATACTTATTTCAGGTTGGACTACATGCATCTCATCTACATGTGAGTAACTAAACAGCTTACCCACAAGCTTTGTTTCAGGCATGCAGAGATTCCCACGGGGAACTAGTAGCCAGACATCTTAGAAGAGGGGGCCTTTCTCAAGACAGATAGTGCCACTGAGTTTACAGTGAGATGTTTGAGTACTATTCTACAGCACATGCAGCACTATTCCCATACTCCCATTTTCTAACAAAGCATAGTCTCCCATCAGGATGACCAGAGCACCAAAGAGCTCAGACAAACTTAGCATCATTTCAATTCATGTTATATACCTGATTTGCTTCTTCCCCACTTTAGGAGATGGAGGGAGAATCCTTAAAATTCAAGGCAGGCTTTTTAGAGAATACAGGAGGGTTCACTACCAGAATATTTTTTGAAGAGAATTCTCAACTAGTCATGTAACTTAGTAATTAATTATGACAGCAATCTAATCAAATATAACTGCTAAGATTCCTAAATTAGATAAAAGAGGAAGCAACAGTATTTTTTGTGTACTAACATCTGCTAAGTCAGAGTTCATTTCTGACAGAATACATATTTTTATAATAAAATGTTAAGCTATACAGTACCTTTGGGGTTACAGGAAGAAGCACTTTTGGGCTACAAGAGCCAGATCCCTTCAATCTACCTCTGTAAAACCATTTCAAGTTACACAGGGAACTGTACTAACTTCTAGTATGATGTGCAGATTTATCCTAAATTGTGATCCAGATATAAGCCCATTTTCATGAATTTCAGGAAACAAAACTCCTGATAAGTACAAAAGACTTCATCTCCCTGGAGTCTAACTGAAGGAAAATAGCTGAACCTGAGTGTTGATTCATTTAGACAGGACAGCTGGCCTCATTAATTCAAACAAACTCAGAAGCAAGAAGGGGGAGAGACAGAAGGGCCTCCCTCTCGAGCCTCCTACTGTCTACGAGCCAGCACATGGGGCTCTGGGAGGCAAGAACTTGTACTTCCCTGGGACAAAGATTTCTGTGGAGGTTTTTAATACTGTTAACTTTATCAGCAGATATGTATTCACTGAGGATCTAGACTCCATAAAATTTATTTTGAAATACAGCCTGTAAATAAAACTAGAAAGCCAGAGGTTCTTTCAGTTGGACTCCCAGTGAATACTTCTCTCAAGCTGCACTGACCTCAAGGTCTTCTGCAGTCCTTTCTTAAAAAAGAAAATATATTAAATTATTCTCCCAGATGGTGAGCCCAGCAACTCAGACGCTAATCCCCCAAGCTCACATCAGCCCATTCACAACACATCAAAGGATGGATCTTTTTTCACTCCCTAGAAAACATTCAAGCAAGTGGAAGAGCTAATACATGCTTTTTTTTGTTGTTGTTAATCAAAATGTAAAACATTAAAACAGACGTTTGAAGAGTGGCAAAAACCAGTCTGCTCCTTACATAGCTAACAATCGAAGAGACAAACAAATTCTGAAGCTACTCCAAACTACTACTGTTGTTAAAATGTACTGTAATATACACCACAAGTAGTGGGAATCATATGGAATTTCTGTACATACACTGCTATAAAATTCCAAAGCACAAATATTTTGCAAGATGTTTTTCCAGTAACTTTCCTGAAGTGTCTGATGCACAGCAACTAAAGGTTAACCAGGCCTGCAAGGAGGTTCAGGGCAGAAAGTGCTTTCTGCAGCTGACAGGAGGACTAATAGTCAAACTATCAACAAGATTGTTACAGCTAACTGGTTTTCATTTAGAAGTGTGTTTTTGCTTCCTTTCCTCTCGGTGCCCCTTAGCAAGTTAGAAGCCAGGCTGTTCTTTTTATTGCTATGTGCTACATAGAACACTTACAGTTAAGGTGAACAAAGCGTAGCTCCTTACTGAATATTTATTGTTACTTAGAAAGGAGATTTTGTCACACTACAGATCTCTAAATAGCTTTGCTAGAAAAAGAGATGTGAAGAGTTTTATACGTAAGCAAATGCAGCTCATCAGAACTTATGTAACTGCAAATAGTAATAGATTGGAGAGACTCCAGTTCTTAACAGCTTGAATCCAATACTTAAGTTTCACTGTTCTTCTACTATAGAGCAGGGCTCAGTCAAAGAATTAAACACCAGCTTACAGAATACCTTATATAGCTACAGCAAGTTGTCTTAATTTCCTAAGATGTATTAAGCACTAAAATCAGAATCATAGTAAGGAGGAGGCATGCATCACACATTTTCTAAATACAACTAAGAAATACTGCTAATGACAGTTAAAACCTCTTTGTTGTTTTTTGGGGGTTTTTTTCTGCATAGAAAAATTATGGCTATTGGACATTACGAATAGAAGAATAAAACAATGTAATTTAAGTAGCTACAATCATAAGGGGTGGTGGTTTTTTTAAAATGAATAAGTTCCATCTCAAGGTTTCCTGGAGATGGAAAGAAATGGAAGCTTCTTGGTTTGCAGAAGCATAGGTATGAAGGCTCTCAGCAACTTTATGAGTATTCACAAAAAGCAAGTAAAAAATATCTGTCACAAACTCACAGAGGAGACTTAAGTATATTAGATAATGTAAAGGAAGGGAGAAGGGAGGAGGTATCAAAAATGGTAAACACCACTACCACTACTATTAACTTACAACAGATCAAGGTGAACATGATACTTTCAGAAGGTCCAAAATTAACAATACTCTGTGTCCTAACAGCAGAAATACATGTGTTCTTTTACTAGTAAAGAAAAATGCCAAGTGTTAGAGAAACTATGGAGGTAAAAGGATATATCAATTAGTATCCTCCAATAATTTTCTGATACTCTTGCAATGATAATACTGCATTATAAAAAAAGCCTTTACACTCAGCTTAGCATATTATTATATCTGCTGAGATGTATAGTATTCTGTGGAAAATATTTAAGTATTTTTTGCTTACATTCAAAGTAAACGTGCTTGTTATCTTTTTGGCCATTTGAAGTCAAGCACCTTTAAGTCAAGACATTTGCCTTGACCTGTTGTTCATAGTGATTTTCATGACCACCTACAAGCTCAAAGCGGCTAGTTAAGTCTGCAGAACAGGGCTGGTACTAGTTGCACTAGTTTGCAAACCAGGGCTGCTTACAAAACAACCAGTACTAGTGCTGTTATGGCATACATAATGCAACACATTTCTGAATAGGAACAGCATGGCTAGTATAACTGATGCAGTTAATTAAGCCATTAATTTCCCCAAGAATTTGACAAAAAAAAGACCTGTATTTACTGAGACACTCCAAAGCCACAGACTTGCAATGTTTTTAAGTGAATACTGCATTATTGTTGGAAAAGTAGTACCATCTACCTAAGCCAAAATTATACTTAAGGACCAGATCGAGAGCACAGTGAAGTTAATTGTTTGCCATCATTGCAATGGACCTAGTATAAAGGAAATTGCCGTGTCTTTACTGCGCTGTACTAACGTGAACAACTCGTGCCTGTTGTACTCGCTCCGCCCTGCTACCATACGTTCCAAACACGCACGAGAGTAATTTTACATCTTGCTCTCAGAGATGAAACGCTTCCAATATTCGAATGTTTAATTGTCAACTGTATGTACCTGCTCGACTCATTAAGCCCTTGCTTTTCTTTTCAGACTGAACAGAATTTAATGGTACAGGTCATTCAGCTCTATCTTGAAAATACACCCCAGAAGCATAAAATTGTCGCAGACACTTGTGAAGAGCCTCTATCCATCAGGAAACTGAAAACCAATGTTGTTTTCATGAAGATTTTTCTCTTCCTACTTTTGTTTTGACTTTCAGTACATAGAAGAATCCTTTGAAAAATTCAGAATGAAGATGTCAGCTAAAAGATATTTCAGCAGAAATCAGGAGGTACTTTGCCAATGCAGGCAGGGATTCTACAGTATATTCTGAGCCTGCACTGCAGAAAGCAAAACATGCTCATTCGGGACAGTTTGTACTTCACAAACATTTAGCAGCCTGTACAGAGGAACACAAACAGGGACAAGGCAGTGTGCATGCAGAAATTATGTTTTCTGCTTCCCTCTTATTAAGATAGATATCCCTGGATTTGTATCCATCACTGAATAATTTTCACAACACTAAGCCTTTGCTGCCTCATTTCATTTGAGACAGTCTTTTTTAACCAGAGCTTTCATAAACAGCTGTGCTTTTTCTCTTGTTTTTGAGTTAAAGGCAAGACAACAGTGAAATCACTGCAGGAAAAAAAAAAAAAAGAATTCAGTAACTTTACCAGTGACTAACAAAAAAAAAAAAAAAAAAGACTTGTGGATGAAGGATTTTACCAGCATAAAACCAAATATTCTGGTGTTGGCTGGTAATTTAACACCTACACTCTGAAACATCTACCAATTTGAAAAATACAACGTCAACAAAAGGAAAAACACAAGTACCATAAAATCCCAAATATACTCCAGGATATTACTCTATAATTGCTTTGAAAAACATGTATTCCTGCTGACAGTAGGTATTCATAAGGAAATCCTCCACAGAGTAAGCAAGTTGGCAAGGAACTGACGTGCACTCAGGACCTTCAATAGCAGAAGCTGGCTGTGGTGTCATGCAATGAAGCTTATGGACACAGGTACTTTCCCTGTGACAGAGCCACTTTGACAAGCTACTGTCACTCCCACCCAGACGGTTTGTTCACTCCCACCCTTGAACAATAGCTTGCTGTGTCTATAAAAACTGCTAGTGAGGTAACCTTGTAAATGTGATTGACAGAATAACAGACTAAAGAAACCATCCAAAAAATAAAACAACCAGCTAGACTTCTATCTTCCCCTTGCCTGCTCAGCTCTACCCCAATGTGGCTGCCTCACTGAAAAAGAGATTCAAGCAAAAAGAGATTCAGTTCTTCAGAAAACCCAGAAAACAGCAACTTGATAAGATTCACATTTCACTTGGAACTCTAGCTCCATGAGAAAAAAAAAAAAAAAGTTAAAAAATCCCTAAACAAACAAAAAACCCCATAACCAAAACAGGTCAAATACTGTACCTCAGCAGATTATCTCCATTGTTGTACTCTTCATATGTTGTTTGAAAGACTGGAATTGGAGCAAAGGAAACAGAGTAAACTGAAAGTGTAGATTTAAGGAAGACAGAAAAATCATTATATTATTTGGAGCAAAGTACATAGTGGAATGTGTGGTTGAATGTAACAATACTAAGAGTTTTTTGGAGGGTATAAGGAGAAAGACCAGAAATATATGTTATACCTCTTGAAATATTGACAGCACAAACTTCTTCCAAGTCTTGAATGTCTAACGACACTGCTGCAAGGTTTGCCAATGAAGTATTACCATCATCAGTAACACAATTCAAAAATAGCAAAATTATAGCAGTACCCATTGGTTTGAAGAGCAAAACAAGCTTGACCCATTCTGTCTGAACCTTTTCAGTCCACCCTAGTACCATCAAGACTAGGTGACGTAGTCTGAATTTTTCAATTCCTTGTTTTTTACTTTTTATTGTCTGGTAAAGAACTTTCAAAGTTTTAGTCAAAATAGAGAAAAGAAAAGGCAGACAAGAAATATACAGCACACCTGGCTCATTTAAAAAATGGATGAAATAGGATGCAATCTGAATTTTTTGAAGCACTACAACAGACTGCAGTACCTTCAGGGAAAGCCTGAAAGAGACTAGCAATTTTTTTCTCAGAAAAAAACCTGCTAAGACTGTTAAAAACATGAATAATTATTAAATAATAAAATAAAAATGGCTTACTTATTGAGATAACCAATAACATGCAAAGTACTTGGAAGAGTTAACTGGAAGCACAACTTTTCATTTTGAGCACCAGTTACAGTCTAGTGGAGGTCAGCAAGCAGTAGGAACTGTTACCAGCAATGGTGGTATGTACAATACGCTACTGACATGTTGGTCTGAAAGGAGAAATCAAGTTCAAAAAGTGTTCAGGGGGGAATTTCTTCTCATCCCTATAACTGGGTCCTCCAGCAAGTGGGGTGGGGTTTGCACTGGTGGGACACTTGGAGGAAGAAGATTACTAGTGGGAGAAGGAGAGCTGTAAGAGAAAGGAACAGTGAGATTAAATGATCTAAAATGACAGGTAAAAGTCAGAGCTGAAAGTTTAACCCACACTTAGTGCAAGAGTATCTGCACAAATAAAGGGAGTGCAGGGAATTCCTGCATCCTGGACTTCAGGAGAGCAGACTTTGGCCTCCTCAGGGATCTGCTTGGTGACGTACCATGGGATGAAGCCCTGGAGAGAAGAGGGGCCCAAGAAAGCTGGTTAATACTCAAGGATCACCTCCACCAAGCTCAGGACCGATGCATCCCAACAAAGAGGAAGTCAGGCAAAAACACCAGGAGGCCTGCATGGATGAACAAGCAGCTCCTGGACAAACTCAGACACAAAAAGGAAGCCTACAGAGGGTGGAAGCAAGGACAGGTAGCCTGGGACGAATACAGAGAAATTGTCCAAGCAGCCAGGGATCGGGTTAGGAAAGCTAAAGCCCTGCTAGAATTAAATCTGGCCACCGATGTCAAGGGCAACAAGAAAAGCTTCTGTAGGTATGTCGGTGATAAAAGGAAAACTAGGGAAAACGTGAGCTCTCTCCAGAAGGAAATGGGAGACCTGGTTACCTGGGACATGGAGAAGGCTGAGGTACTCAATGACTTTTTTGCCTCAGTCTTCACTGGAGAGTGCTCCAGCCACACCACCTAAGTCACAGAAGACAAAGGCAGGGTCTGGGAGAATGAAGAACCACCCATTGTAGGAGAAGATCAGGTTCAAGACCATCTAAGGAACCTGAAGTTGTACAAGTCCGTGGGACCGTGATGAAATGCATTCCCGGGTCCTGAGGGAACGGGCAAATGAAGTTGCTAAGGCACTATCCGTCACATTTGAGAAGTTGTGGGAATCTGGGGAAGTTCTGACTGACTGGAAAAGAGGAAACATAACCCCAATTTTTAAAAAGGGAAAAAAGGAAGACCCAGGGAACTACAGGCCAGTCAGTCTCACCTCTGTGCCAGGCAAGATCATGGAGCGGATCCTCCTGGAAACTATGCTAAGGCACGTGGAAAACAAGGAGGTAATTGGTGCCAGCCAACATGGCTTCACTAAGGGCAAATTGTGCCTGACAAATTTGGTGGCCTTTTACAGCATTGGTGGTTAAGGGAAGAGCAACTGACTTCATCTACCTGGACTTGTGCAAAGCATTTGACACTGTCCTGCATGACATTCTTATCGCTAAATTGGAGAGCCATGGATCTGACAGCTGGACCACTTGCATAAGGAATTGGCTGGATGGTTGCACTTAAAGAGTTGCAGTCAATGGCTCATTGTCCAAGTGGAGACCAGTGACAAGTGGCATTCCTCAGGGGTTGGTATTGGGACCGGTGCTGTTTAACAACCTCATTGGTGACATGGACAGTGGCTTTGGGTGCACCCTCAGTAGTCTGCCAACAACACCAAGCTGTGTGGTGCGGTTGACATGCTGGAGGGAAGGGATGCCATCCAGAGGGAACTTGACAGGCTTGAGAGGTGGGCCCATGTGAACCTCATGAAGTTCATCAAGGCCAAGTGCAAGGTCCTGCACATGGATCGGGGCAATCCCAAGCACAGATACAGGCTGGGCGATGAGTGGATTGAGAGCAGCCCTGCGGAGAAGGACTTGGGAGTATTAGTGGATAAAAAACTGAATATGAGCCAGCAATGTGGCTTGCAGCCCAGAAAGCCAATCACATCCTGGGCTGCATCAAAAGAGGTGTGGCCAGCAGGTTGAGGGAGGTCATTCCGCCCCTCTACTCTGGTGAGACCCCACCTGGAGTACTGCCTTAAGCTCTGGCCCCCAACATAAGAAGGACATGGACCTGTTGGACCGAGTCCAGAGGAGGGCCACAAAGATGATCAGAGGGCTGGAGCACCTCCTCTATGAAGACAGGCTGAGAGAGTTGGGGTTGTTCAGCCTGGAGAAGAGAAGGCTCCAGGGAGACCTAATAGCAGCCTTCCAGTACTTAAAGGGGGCCTACAGGAAAGATAGGGAGGGACTCTAACAGGGAGTGTAGTGGTAGGATGAAGGGTAACAGTTTTAAACTGAAAGTGGGTAGATTTAGATTAGATATTAGGAAAAAAGTCTTTATAGTGAGGGTGGCGAGACACTGGAACTGGTTTCCCAGAGAAGCTGTGGATGCCCCCTCCCTGGAATTGTTCAAGGCCAGGTTGGACGGGGCTTTGAGCAGCCTGGTCTAGTGGAAGGTGTTCCTGCCCGTGGCAGGGGGTTTGGAACTAGATGATCTTTAATGTCCTTTCCAACCCAAACCGTTCTATGGTTCTATGAATGTTCCTCCTGCTTACTAACAAGGCATCACAATAGTGAGATCATTCTGAAGTTATCCCCCAGAAGAGAAATATTTTCTCACTGCCTATATTTTTTGAGTCAATATTGATTGTTTTAGTGTTGCCTAAGTCAGAGGTGAAAGTGAAAAGTGCCTCAGAGGTGAAGCTTCTCAAACGGAAGAGCTCAGTTATTTAATAATCTCTTCATTGATCTGGCTCAAATTAGGCTGTGATTCTGAAAGCATGAGGATTCTGTCAAGCCAGACTTAGGGACTGGGCACTGCACCTTATTGTTGTTAACTTTAACAGATAAAAATTTTCCACTTGCTATTTTTGCACATTGGGAGGAAAAAAAAAAAAAAGAAAAAAGAAAAAATAATCAGCCAGTCTGTCCCAGATAGCAGGAGTAAAACACAGAGCCAGGACTGCTGAGGATTCCAGCTTCACAGGAACATCCAGACAAAGAAAAAAAAGCACATGGGTTAGAATCAAAAACAAATCCATATGCTGCCTAAGGGAGGAGTGCTAAGCAAACACACATTAATACATTAAGACCTTTTCCTCACCTCACAGCCCAAAAGTCACCCAACTAGGAAATGCTGCTGTGTTAGCCAAGATCTGGACTATTCTTATAATTATTTTTAAAAATGAAGGTTTTACAAAGCCTCTAAAAATTAAAAACTATTGCTCCAAAATTATTTTCTAAGACTTTTAATGTTTTTACTGTTGGTAAAGGAGGATAACATTTTTGCATCTCAGGGCTCCTCACTGAACACACAGTCAGTCTCAAGAGCACCGGGCAAAAGAAGCAGCTTTCCTCTCAAATGGTTGCTGAAGTTTGAATGCTCATACGACATCAAATGCCTTTGCCTATTTTAACACTGCTGCCCAAGCAGGGTGCGTTTCACCATTTCTTCATAGACGAAGCATAGTCCACAGGTTCTGTTGACAGACTCTGCCATTCACTGCCAATAGGGAACAGGAAACCTGCCCTCCAACATTCAGGAAACATAAATATATCCAGCTTCCATACTTCTCAACCTTGAATTCTTTGGGTTGGTACCTCCTGACCCCATTTCACTGCTGAGTTTACCAGCCTGCTTTCAACCTCCATTGACCTGCATCCCACCTCAGTAAAACCATTCCAAAGGAAATCCCTGTCCTGGTTTCAGCTGGGATAGAGTTAACTGTCTTCCTAGTAGCTGGTACAGTGCTATGTTTTGAGTTCAGTATGTGAAGAATGTTGATAACACTGATGTTTTCAGTTGTTGCTCAGTAGTGTTTAGTCTAAAGTCCAGGATTTTTCAGCTTCTCATGCCCAGCCAGGGCACCTGACCCAAACTGGCCAACAGTGTATTCCATACCATGGGACGTCCCATCTAGTTTAGGAACTGGGAAGTGGGGGCCGGAGGGATTCGCCGCTTGGGGGACTGGCTGGGTGTCGGTCGGCGGGTGGTGAGCAATTGCCCTGCGCATCATTTGTACATTCCGATCCTTTTATTACTACTGTTGCCATTTTATTAGTGTTATCATTATCATTATTAGTTTCTTCTTTTCTGTTCTATTAAACCGTTCTTATCTCAACCCAGGAGTTTTACTTCTTTTCCCGATTTTCTCCCCCATCCCACTGGATGCAGGGGGAGTGAGTGAGCGGCTGCGTGGTGCTTAGTTGCTGGCTGGGGTTAAACCATGACAATCCCTTAAGGGAGTGCCCAGTACCAGCACAGCATGCCAGAGTATCATCACCAATAAAATGCTCTGTTCCACCACACCTTGATTATACTGAAATTTGAATTACTTTGATGTGCAACTGTGAATCCGCTACAAAGACCAAGCAAAAAGGGGTATTCACAGAGGTGAGGGTCCACAGCTTGTTTTCTTTTCCTTGTTCCACAAAGTGCCGACAAGCAGAAATATAGCCCTCATATACCTGAAGAATAGCCAGTAGCCTACCGTGTAACACTAAAAAAAGATGTTAAATCCACAGACTGCATCAATTGTTTGGGCTTTCATTAAGGAATAGGTAATTCAAATTCATATAAGACAAGCAGTAAAAAAGTATGCAGTATTAAATCTCCTGAGAGAAGAAAGGCCACGCCACAGCAAGTCTGAGGCAACAGAGCTAAGTGTCTCTGCTCAGGCAGCACAGGTCCCTGGGTCTGCATCAATTGAATTACAGCTCCATCTCAAGACTCAACAAACCCTCCTCCAAGGCATTATATTATATATACATTGAAATTTGATGCTTATTAAAGCATAATTCAAGATGTTCATTACCTATTACTTGAGGCCAACACCCACCACCCCCAGATCAGTCAGCATGTTAACTGCCCCTAGGTGTCATAAGAAATCAAATAAATGACTCAGTGAGACAATTTCTGTACATATTCACTTCCCATTTAATGGATGTCCTTGCTGAGAGAGAACGACTGGAACCTCTCCCACTAGGTCGGTGGCACAGGAGGGGGAAGAGAACCGAAATGGAGGTGGGAAGCCTTCTTGTGAGAGTCACGCATTTGAGCATCATTTCCAAGCACCCTTTCCAGCAATGCAGTGTTACCTCAGTAATAAAAAAAACCCTAACAGGCAGAAAAGGAATTCCACCTTGAGTAGGAAAGGAGTGGTAAGTCTACTATTTTGTTTCTTTCATCCTCCTCACTGCCAAACAGCTGTCTGAAATATCACTTTCATGATTTTTCTCTTCTGCTGTTTGAATTTGAAGAGAATTATCTCTTTTCAGGTTGTAGTAACCAGGAAACATGCAGCTGAATCTGCAGGCCGGAAGTGAACAGTGCAATCACTTTCTACACTACTAACTTTTACAGAGATTCTAGTTCCCTCATTTTCTTAGCTTTCTATCACTCAATGGAATAATTTTTCTATACAAAGGATTATAGTTTCATAATGCACAAAAGCTGATAAGAAGCCATGCAATTTTGTAAGCTACAGTGTCTCAGAAAAAAGCAACAGCAATACCTCACTTTTACAAAATTGTGTTGGGTCTGCACGGCAAGGTTTTCGTAGCTGGAGTGCTACAGGGGTGGCTTCTGTGAGAAGCTGCTAGAAGCTTCCCCCATGTCTGACAGAGCCAATGCCAGCCGGCTCCAAGACAGACCCACCGCTGGCCAAGGCAGAGCCCATCAGCGTTGGTGGTAGTGCCTCTGGGATAACAGATTTAAGAAGGGGAAAAAGTTGCTGGGGCACAGAAACTGCAGCCAGAGAGAGGAGTGAGAAGATGTGAGAGAAACAACTCTGCAGACCCCCAGGTCAGTGAAGAAGGAGGAGGAGGAGCTCCAGGCGCCGGAGCAGAGATTCCCCTGCAGCCCATGGGGAAGACCATGGTGAGGCAGGCTGTCCCCCTGCAGCCCACGGAGGTCCACGGTGGAGCAGATATCCACCTGCAGCCCATGGAGGACCCCACGCCGGAGCAGGTGGATGCCCGAAGGAGGCTGTGACCCCTTGGGAAGCCCACGCTGGAGCAGGCTCCTGGCAGGACCGGCGGCCCCACGGAGAGAGGAGCCCACACTGGAGCAGGTTTTCTGGCAGGGCCCCACGGGGGACCCATGATGGAGCAGTGTGCTCCTGAAGGACTGCACGCCGTGGAAAGGACCCACACTGGAGCAGTTTGTGAAGAACTGCAGCCCATGGGAAGGACTTACATTGGAGAAGTTCATGGAGGACTGTCTCCCGTGGGAGGGACCTCTTCCCCCTGAGGAAGAAGGAGCAACAGAAACAACGTGTGATGAGCTGACCGCAACCCCCATTCCCCATCCCCCTGAGCCACTCAGGGCCGGGGGGTGGGGGTGCGGAGGTGGAGGTGGAGGTGGAGAGAATTAGGAGTAAAATTAAGCCCAGGAAGAAGGGAAGGGTGGGGGGAAAGGTGTTTTTAAGATTTGGGTTTATTTCTCATTACCCTAGTCTGGTTTGATTGGCAATAAATTAAACTAATTTCCCCAAGTTGAGTCTGTTTTGCCTGTGACAGTACTTGGTGAGTGATCTCTCCCTGTCCTTATCTCGACCCATGAGCCTTTCGTTATATTTTCTTTCCCCTGTCCAGTTGAGGAAGGAAGTGACAAGGCAGCTTTGGTGGGCACCTGGGATCCAGCCAGGGTCAACCCAACGCAAAAAAGAATTCTGTAACTTCTGCCTCTGAATTTCCCTTAAGATATGCATAATTTATTACATTTACTATGCTGATTTCCCACATACATAACAAAATCCTGTAATGTACTCTACTGCATTTTCAGCAATGTTGCAACAAAATTTCATTTTCTATTTAAAGAACAAGTCTACTCAAAAGAGAAATCATATTAAATAGCTGCTTTCTATTCAAAAGATCTTCTCCAAGTGTAATTTTAAGTGGAAAAAGCTTACTTAATGGGCAACAAAAGATTTCCACCACGCTTTCCTACTTCACATACTACAGAATTAACGTACCCAGGAACACGAGCTGAATTCCCTGATCAAACGCTTTGTTCTTTAAATTCCAGACATTTGCTAATGCCAGAGCCCAGAAGGGAGAACTTCCCAGGGGTGCTACTGGGATCACACCTGCAAAAAAGGTCTATTTCCCTACTCCCAGAACCTTTACTAGTGGTGACACTGAGGGAAATGAGAAGGATTCAGCTTAATTTTCAGATTTTAGATTCATGTCAGATGATTGGCAATAAAAAGAAATATCGCCTTTTTAAAAAAAGTGTATTTGTTGAGCTATTAGGGGATAGAAGTGGAAAAAACATATACTTTTCTGTAGAAAAATAAGTTTTAAAAGATACTTCTACCATATTAAGACTTCTACTTGTTTTTTTTTTATGTTGGCTTCAATATCTTAGTATGCAAAATCAACAACTGGAGAAGGAAAGAAACACACACCCTATCACAAAAAAAGACCTAGAGTTCCAATGCTTTGAGTGTGTTTTAACAAGGGGGGAGGGGAAGACATAAAACAGCAGGAAAAGACACAAGATACAGTTAATAACCTTTTAATATTTTGCAAGTCTGGCCTTTATATAGTATTCTTTTATATTAGCTGGTAACTGCCGTCATTTCTCAAGATGCAAAAAAGGTCTTCCTAGAATGTTAGGTAAATACTCATTCGCTTGCCCTGTGACACCACCTTCAAAAATAAAAATAGTAAAAGTGCCCAAAATGTCATAAAAACTGGAACAATGCAAGCCAGTTTCAAGTTTCATTGCTTTGTACAAATATGCAATATCAGATGTTTGGACAAAAAAGTATTTCAGAATAATCACATACCATGTCTAATAGGAAAGATCTTAATGTGCCTTTGCTGCAAAAGGAATTAACCTCTTTAAGAATGTCTGACTGCCTTAACAGAAGCATCAAATATGTGCCAAGTACATGAACAGATATGCACAGGCACTTTCCACAGATGTATGCCACGAAGTGAAGTGGCAGAACCAGAATACTTCAAAATCATTCAGCATACTGCATAGAATTCACCTCTGCAAGAATACGACTTCTTGACCAGGATTTAGGCAAACCGGTCTAGAAATCCTTGACATATAATTATTTTTTTCCCCCTTTCTAAATAAAATTTCCAGATTAAAAAAAACCCCTATCTTATAAAACCCTAGATAACATTTCTATGCCCGATATGTTATTTATGGCAGTTCTTTCCAGATTGTATGTCTGCCTCTGAACAGAAAAATAAACAGAACCACTGAAAGAGGCAAGGACTCAGCAAGTTTTATATGCTTCTTGACTGGAAGTGAACTATCCAACCAGAGGTTTCTTATCTGCCCTAATTCATATACAAAACAATAAATCCTTCACAGTCATTCTAAATAATAACTACTTAATACTGTACAGGTCAAAATCATAAGATTATTTTCCTGTAGCAGGAAGTAGGTATTTGTTATAGATCAGTGCTACAAAACCGGAAGATTTGTTTTCAAGACTACTGTTGATTATCACAATAAAGATTTCAATATATCTTTTCTGAATAAAGGGGATAAATGTCTGCAGAACTAACAATCCTAAATTTAGTAGAAATAACTGAGTGTAAGGGGACATATTAACTGTAGTGACTAATTTAATAATTTTTTTTTTAATTAAGACTGATTTAACTATTTTGGACAGGAAATACTAATCAAGACCTGAACCACTCATAACAAATAATACCTAGAACCCTGATCCTCTTCCTGTGTCATAAATTTTACAAGGTCATCCATGCACACATACCGTATGTTTAAATTAAGTTGTATGCACAGAGTTTGAAGAAACATGACCCTACTGCACAAGTGCAAAGGCTAGGCTATTTGAAGACAAAAATTTACTGAACAAAAGCACAGCTGAAACAGGTCTGCTTTGTACACAAAAGGAGTGCTTAACTGCATAAGGTCCTAGGAGTGAACCTCTACATACTTAATTTCTGCGTATGTTTTGTTTCAGTAGCTTTGGACTGAAAACAGGTACAAAAGTAAAATAAAACCATTACCTTCCACAGTTTCACTCCTAGCTCATTGGCAATATATTAATTTTAAACGCACTGCTGCTGAGTTTTTATATTAGGGTACAGTTGAGTGATTCTGTAGAGGTTTAATGATTTTTATGGCAACAGTGCAGAATGAGTTCTAATTACTACTAATGAACTAAAAAACTCAACATGTTGAGGCTTTTTTCATAGTAAATTCAAGCTTAAAAACTATTTGGACTCTTATAAATTAAAAGGATCTTCCAAACAGAGTAGAAACAAACAGCAGATGGGGTCAGTTCTGCAAAGCAGTTACTCTAAGGAGAAACATCCGAACATTTCAGAACATAGTTAACTCTTGCCAAATCCCTACGTTCATCAAAAGATTTTGGAACAATTTCCAACTGCATTTACAAAAAAGAAATTCTTAAGGGTCAGGATATGGCAAATCATAAATAGTTGCACTACAGAAACAGAGAAGAAAACATCATACAATTTTCCCATCTCTGCACAGGTGCCAACTTCAAGCCAAATCCTTTTCATCTCTGAAAAAACAGAGAAGGTGGGGGTTTTTCTGGTGCTACTGAGCGAATCAACTGACACCCATGTACTACAGTATCGGGGATTGAAGAGAAAGCTGCTATCTATCTTAAATGGAGAAGGAAGATGCCATCTAGCTGGCTGATAGGTGGGTATTTTGGCAGAAGCTGTACCTCCCTTCAAGCTTGTTTAGCCTCTAAACTTGAGCTCACGTCTTCAGCCTCTATCTATACCATGTGTCAGAAGTACAAGAGCTAGAGGTGACCAAGCACCTCCGGAACATGTTACAGTTTGTGTACATAATTCCCCTTCCTCGGGAGGGGTGTGGGTGGCAGAAGGTGGGGATGGCAAGGAAATCACCTCTACCAGCCCTGAATACACAGTATGATTTGAGACTTAAAGAATCCCAAACAGTTGTTTACCTGATTTAGTATACTGAGGAACTGACAGACTTGATTTCGGAGTACAGTGGTAGAAAGCTTAACAGCAATATCTCTAGTGTTAAGCCATCAAGGACTCACGCCATAGTAGCATTTCTAGCAGGCACACGGGTACACGCCAGCATGACACATATAACAGTATCAACAGCAGGAATTAATTTTCTATTCAATTTACATGAACAGAAATCCAAATAGACAATCTGTAGCCAAATCAGCAAGGTGAAAGCCTGCTTTATTCCTTCAACATTAACACACATAAAAGTCTGGAAGCAGAGACTTCAGTACCCATCTAGAACAAGTTCCTACAAATTCAGGGCAACAAAGACTATTTGCCACTGGCTTTTCCCGACAGGGTAAGATACAGAACTGCATGCTGTTACCCTGAACTAAGGGCCACTGAGGCCTAGCAAGTTTGTCTCTGGCACAAATCAGCCCAACTTCCTTTGGGAAATTTCCTAAAGCAGCATCCCCAATAGAGTTCCTTTTCAAGTAGTATCTACCATCAGAAGCCAGAGCTTGTTCCCAATACCTCCATGCCCATAATTTTGCTCAAGAAAATTCTTTCTCTTCCTCCTCAGCGTAAATCTTTTCTCACCAACCAAAATAGGCAAAGGGTTCAGATTCCTCCAGCATACCTTGTTCTTGAAAAATAGCATCCTAAAACTAATCTCACACTACCATCACGGCCTAAAGGACTTCCTCCTCTAAGAACACACTCACATGAGATTTACTAGGGAAAATTTAATCACTGCACAGGTGTAGGTGTGGTTTCTCAATGCCACCTTTCCTAAGTATACCTATTAAATTTAATTGACCTTACTATACTGTCATGAAATTTTTCGCTACCAGCACAAAGTTTATGCATCATGTGTCACACCAGTTGCTTCTTGCAGCTGTAGTTCTCAAACGTTTATGAACCAATCCTCATGATAACTGCTTTTGGAAGACAAATAGTCTAATTCCCATTTGTTTTATACTAAGAAATTCAGACACTGAAGGGAACAAGAATCATTCAAGGTTACACCGCATGTCAGTAGCAGGGAATACAACTCCAGGGCCCTAATGCCCTAGTTCTGTTCTATAAACTTTATAGAATGCGTTAAATAGCTCTTGCACACTAGACACAGAATACTTCTCACCAGCTCTGGCCAGAAAGATTTGGCTTCTTTTTTCTGTTCAAATTACACTAAGAAATTTTAAACTGCTCTCTAGAGCCTTACTCAGAATTTAGTGAGTAATATTATTTTCCTCCTAAGTTTCCCCCTTCCATTTTACCCAGAATTAATCCTTTCTACTTTATTGCTGAGTCACTAATAGTCACTCATCTACTACAAAACCTCTCTGCATTTGCCTTTATTTTCTGTTTTCCTAGCCCAGGCTGTATTTTTTCTTCTGTCTACAAGTCCTTCTGTCTTCTTAAGGTCATGGATGTACACCCATGAAAACTCACACCTCTAATTCTATTGAAGAAGCATACCATGTACTCTGAAGGTGAAAAGCAGCAAGTATATTTTAGGTCTTAAAGCTTATGAATTTTTAAACTGAATAAATAAATGAATACATCTATAACTACATAAAAAATGAGTAACAAAAGCACTAGTAATGCCTGAAATGAAGGGGAACAGCTAATAAAGATGGCATCACCCATCACAGAGCCATAAACCAGAGGAATTAAATTTATTTTATCTAAGTTTACTTCTAAAACTAAAGTTCCTAAGTTTACATAGACAGCTTCATTTTCTGATGCTGACTTGGCTCATTTGGCTATGGTCTCCAGGCAGTGGACGTAGGACACAAAGTCACAATGTCACACAAGGGGACTTCACGACCCTCCTGCAACACCACTGTTCCCTGTTCTTACACAGCCACCTGGTGCAGGGGGACAGTGTGTCCCCTGCACACTGGGGAAATCTCTACTCAGATAAAAGATACCATCTCAGTGTTACTGCCTGGAGGTAACACATCTGCTGTTTGCAAATTAAATCAGGGGATCCTGAAAGGACACAAATACTTTGCTTCTACTTTATAGATTCTCCCCTCCAACTCACAGAGTTAAGACCTCTGATTAGCCATTTAAGACATTGTTTCCACCAGCTCAGTATGTGTCTTTATTTAGTGCAGAACACCCCTGCACAGCTCATCAGAATTTGTCTGTCTTCTCCAGGCTACTCTCCATAAGTGAGACTATTTTAACTACAATCGTTTAACTATCATATTTTCTCAACAATTATTTTGACATCTATATAAGGAGAGCATAGCAGAAATTGAAAGCGATTTTCAATAGCTTTTCAAAAACGTAGACTTTTAAAAGCCTGAAAGATCATTAGGTTTCATCCCCAAATGGAAAGACAGGAGTCTGGGTGACAGGCATCTACGCAGGAGAGGACTGGTTATGAAATGACATCTCTGAGCTGAGTTGAGATAGTTTCTTGTGTACCCAGTATGTACAAGATTAATTAGTCCAAAAAAAAAAATTGCTCAAACCAAGAGTAAGGAAAAAATCCCACACTCCCTCCTTGTCATCTCTGCTAGTCTTATTCTTCCATTTCCCTCAGCTGCTGTTACTCACTCTTCCCCCTTGCTATACTAGTCATCTTATGACTGACTTTTAAGAATGCTTTTTCTATTTCTCTGATGAAACATTCACTCCCTCTCCCTTCCTGTATCTATTTATGAAAAATACTTCTTTTCCTCATTGTGCTTTTAGTTGTTAACTATTTTCTTTTTCAGTAGTCCATCTTCTTAATTACATGTTTAATTGTCTGTATAACATCGTAGCAAACTCTCTAAAGTGCAGTCTCTGAAAAGACAATAGGAATCTCTGCATGAAGAACGTCACATAAAAACGTACATTATCACCACTTACCTTTCAGTGAAACTACCTCACGCTTGTCCAGTCATCATTTTACCGCTGATTCACTTGACTAATACTCCCACAGAATGTAATCTTAGACAAGAATAGAGCAGAAGGCTGTATGACTAATACCCCTGACCGCTTTAATCTCCTTGTCTTTTTCCCTGTTCCATCTTTGTGGCAGCTTGGTGGCATAATAGTTTGTTGACAGAGGAATCTGCTAACCATTTCTTAACTGATACTGAGAGAGAAGAGTAGGCTGCAAAATATCTCAACTGTATAAGCGTTCTTCCTTAAAGGTTACTGTGCTCCTTTCCCCAGAAAATGGCTGCATGAAATCAAATAATCATGAAGCCAATATTTGTTTTAGACCATATATACACAAATAAACCCAACTTAAGTGAAATAACTCCTTTGTTTAACTATATATTCTTTCTTGTTAACTAAGATAAAGTTGTCATACCATTTACAGGGAAAACAGCAGCTTCTTCTATCGCACTGTGACTAGGTGTATAGCAATTATGTACTGACTATACACAATACCAATATTTTCCCCTTTTCTTATGCTTCCCTGACCAGATTCTCCAAATATTTCCTGGGAGAAAAAAAAAGGGAAACATACGAGGCTAGCAAGCCAAAGCTATTTTCCAGCAGATGGTGGAACAAGGAACAGAAAACACTTGGCAGTAACAAACGGCTTCCTTCTTAAAGTTTTACCATCTAGTTCAGATACCTTTTCAGAACCATCTTGGCAGCAGTCTAAGGGGTCAGATTTCTTGGTGAAGTCCCTTAAGTTATGGAAAAAGATCTCAGTTATGGGAAGAAGTTCAGGCCGCCTGCCCCTCGCACATTTACACAGAATCATTCAGGTGCAAACAGAAACCATTAACACAGGAGGAATTACACCCCTTGCAAACACTTTCAAACTGTCAAGGAGTGGAAATAGTGCAACAAGAGCTATGAAGGTCAACGTGAAAGGTCAATGGCAAGAAAGTAATTTCCCTTTTTTAGAAGTTTAGGACTCCAGTCAAACAGTCAAATATCAGCCAAACATCTTGACTTTTTTTTTTTTTTTTTTTTGGACAGGATCATTAGTCTTTTGTTAAAATATAAAAGCTGTGAAAAGCCTAAGGATCAGCTGACAAAATTCTCAGCAATTAACAGTAATTTAATCCAAGTCAAGAGGCCTGACCATCTGTAAAGACTGTGACCATTTCTAGCTCAAGCAGTTTTATACCAAGAGGTGCAAGCAAACCTTCTGGAAGAGCAATAGGATAGTTTCTGTGTCTTACTGTGTGAAGCACTATAAAACAGTAGTTTTTTCAAGTGCCTGGCAAATTGCTTATATGCAGAGAGGCTGCATCTCACACAGTAATGACTCCACCTTGTTCTTCGCTGGTTTTGCAGATATCCCAACAAGCTAATCTCTGTTGAAAAGCCAGGACAATTTTATAGTTAGCTGAAGATAAGGAGAAGCAGTCTCAAAGCTGCTAATACAAGCAGAGAGCTGCCAATTGCCAACTATTTCACCAGGAAACAGCAGTGACAGAAAAGCACTGAAGGGGAGAAAGAGGAAGCAATGTGTTTAGGGAGGCAACATAACATGTGAAAGAGTAAATGAAGGAACAGATAGAAGGTATAAAAGGATAAGAACAAGTCTTTTTGAAAAAGCATCATTTTTCCAAGAAATTGTTTGCAAGCTGCAGTGCAACTGGAGGAATGAGAGAGAAAGAGACTCTCTCTACTTGAGCACAGTCTATATTCCCAGGACTCAGAGGTTTCTTTCTGCAAAGGGCTGTGCCACCTTGGTTTCTTTGGGTCAAATTAGTGAGGATATACTCTAACACACACTCAGAATAGCTCTGGTTTGCTGCTTGAGGACAGCTGTTTTCCATTAACTCTGACGAATCCAATATGTATGTTTCAATAAACAAACGAAAACACACGAACACCAACAAATGAAACAATTTGTTTTCCCTTCTGAGTTTTCTACATTTCAACACCCCAATGCTTGCCTCCTAGATGTTTAATGATTGAGCTAGGACAAAATGCCCTCACTTTTCTTCTAAAGCATTCCTTTCTCCTTTGTCACCCTCTTAGGGCAAAACAATTTTAAAGTAAATTTCAGACTTATTGATAAATTTGTGTTCTCCTCCACTTTCACAAAAAACCCTTAATGCTATCTGATCTATGAGAGATAGTATTTTTTAAACATATCTATAGTTAAAATACTAAGCAGTCATGAGTAAGTATCATCCTTTCAATGCATGGAGTACTAAGCATTTGTAGTGCATAAAGTCTTTTACTCAACTATTTCAAAACATTTAACAGGCATTAATGTAGCAAAGACAAATGACAGAGCTGTTAGAAAACCGAAGCACACGGATGACTCGGTTAAGATTTCATCAAAAGTAGCAGCAGAAACAAGGACAAAATCCAAGCATCTCCAGTCCATTCCATCCACACACTGTGAAGCGGTTTGTATGAACAACATATAATACGATTTGATGTATTTGTTTCAACAGAACAAATTGCCTCTGAGGATCAAAGTTGTTAGCATCATCTTACCACTCTGCTACAGGTCATCTCAATTCAGGGCATTAAACACTATGACTCTGGACTGTTTAAACAACCTTTGTTAAAAGGTATCTTTCTAGGAAATAAAAAAATAACAAGGAATGGAAAATGGTTGAATTATTTAAAACACTAGAGCATTTTACAATATATTCCATTATCCTATTGCAGGGGAGGATTTGCACAGGGTAGCCCTCTTGTCTTCAAAAGGTGTCATTTGACTATCATTTGATAGAGTGATATTAAAGACGATGAAAAGTGTGCTTTCTAAGGAAATACAAAATTAACCAGGATGAAATGGAACTATTAAAATCTGAGCTTACCTCATTTTAATGAGTTACAGCAAGAAAAAAAGAGATGTAGAAAGCAGCTTTTGTCTGTGGCGGTGATGCCTATTTCCTTATGCTGAAACACTGGCATAGCCTGAAACTGTTTTTCAGATAAGAAATTTGTAATACTGTGGCAAAAGGAAATGCTATGTATGCCAGCTAGAAAAAGAGAGGAAAAGAAGAGAAATGGGGGGGGGAGGGGGGAGGGGGGGGGAGACAGAGTAACAT
Organism: Haliaeetus albicilla; assembly: GCF_947461875.1. Taxonomy (NCBI): domain Eukaryota; kingdom Metazoa; phylum Chordata; class Aves; order Accipitriformes; family Accipitridae; genus Haliaeetus; species Haliaeetus albicilla. The sequence continues at coordinate 14,608,475 of NC_091493.1, forward strand.
AATGACACAAGGGAGAGGAGGATCTTCCTTTAGCTAAACTAGGCCTAATTTTAACGTTGGGGGTTTTTTTTGCACTTCTCGGGATTTTGTTATGTTCCCATTTACCAGTCACAAAACCAACATATCCTCATATGATATCAATAAACCTTTTAGTCTGAACCGATACAGCCAGTCTGTCACCCATCTATACCTGCTAACTTTTATTATCATATATAGCTACGATATTTTATAAGGCTCTGTAGTTTTCCAGTAACTGTGTTTCTAATTGGGACAGGTCCCTGCAAGGCTCCCTTTATTACAACATGTATGTAAATGTCACACAAGAGAAAGTATTTAAAACACAGAATTCTTTCTTCTTCCTCTGCTTGGACATCAGTCCTAAGGCTGATTAACAGAGCTGGATTCATTGATCTGCGTTCTGAGAGCACTCAGGAGAAATTGAAGACTTGGGTGGTAGTCACACAAATAAAGTTACATTTGCAAGAGCTGCTATTTTCTCTGTCATGGAATGTTTGCCAGAAGTACAACTATTACTTTATAAACTGTTTTCAAGCCACCAACTACAAGTTATAAAAGATCATTTTCAATATTTAGTTCCCGGTGTTAAGAAGATGTTTACACCAAAGGATAGACAAGGATGCAGGAAAATAACAACTATAACTAACCACAGACAAGGGTCCTGCCGTCAGTGGTAAGCTCCTTTGCTGCTGTTTCTCGAGCTGTAAAATTTCAACAGTGGTACTGATGTTCTTTGTAACTCATAACCTACTGAAAAGCAGGATACTAGAAGTAGATGTTATCATTACAGCATTACATAACACTAAGCATACAATGGAACTTTAAAGCTTGGGGAAAAAAAATCGAATTTGCAATGCTTGATATCAGTGATACAGAAAGACGTTTATTTTATAATTTAATAAAGGTCTTTTGGATTTAGATGAAGACCTACAGAACTCTATCACTGCATGAAAAGTAAAAATAAATGATAGCTGACCATTGTGTTTTTACAATCCAGTAAAGTGCAAAAATAAACTACATTCAAATAAGTAAGAGATCACATAAAATTATGGAATGCGCAATTTTTTTTAAACTGCTGGCAGTTTTGATAGTTAACACCCTATAATTAAAATTATACCATATATTAGTAATTATAGTAACTATAATTATTGATAGTTATACTAACTGCTCAGACAACCCAAGAGAGAGTATTTTCCTGTTCTCCCAGTAAGTGGACTACGTTAAGTTTGTTTGGCAAGCAGTCTGAAGCTAAAGAAAACTAAAACTAGAGATACTCATTTATTGAGAATACTATTTATATAATATTATTTATATTAGTAACAGCTGAGGGTATCTGGTCCTGATGTAATCTGTATTTGGATATGGGCTGAAGCAATCACAGAGCCATTAGCTGCTGCAGTGAGGTTCAGGAAGACTAGTTGGCTTAGCTTCTGTTCCCAGAAAAGTACTGGAAAAAATAATGAAACGCTATTTATAAGCTGTTATACAAACACAAAAAAAGATTAGTAACTGTCAACACAAGCCAATCTTAATTTCTTTTCTGATAGGAAAAGGGGCCTAAAAGATAGGAACAATATGGTGAATACTGCATCTCGTCATTACAATACTTTCAGTGCTGCTTCTTATAAATGAGTTTGGGAAACATGGACTAGAAAAGAAATTATGAAAAGATATGTGCCAAGCTGGCTGGACCTCTGCATCAAGTGAAAGTAATTTATATAAAAATTTATCAACTGGGGTTGTTCATGTGTCTGTCCTGGATCTGGTACAACTTACTATTATCACAAAAGATAAAAGCGATAGTATAGAGAATATTATTATTTAGGCAAGTAATATCTAGTTGTAAACATACCAGACAGTAGTGGTAATATTCAAAATGATGGTGGAAATGAGGTATACCATTCAAAAAGATAATAGTTCAGTAACAGCAAGTACAAGCAGCACTGGTACTTCTCAGGTGAAGCAGCATGTCTTAGTTTGAGAACCACATCTTAAGAAATATGTGGCCCATTTGGTATGAATGCTGAGAAAAGCAATGAAGAAAACACTGCCTACATGGAAAGAGTAAAAAAAAAAAAGTTTATTCATTAAAAAGAGGATTAAGTGGAAGCATAAACACAGTCTTTAAACAAAATCCTATCACAAAAACAGTCACAATCTATTTCCTGTAATCATGGTGGCCAGGACAGGAAGGAACTAGCCTGGATTGCAGTTAGGAATAACCAATATGTAGTATACTAGGCAAAATCTTCCTGACAATAAGGATTGTGAAGCACTGAAAGTGATTGCCTGGGAAGCATGAAGCCTCCAAGAACCAGGTTGACAAAAACCTGGTAAGAACAGCATAGCTGCAGTTGATGCTGCCTGGAGCATCAGGGTGTATGTGATGGCTTCAGTAGCCCTTTCCTATTTCACATTTCCACAAAATGAAGAGACCATGCTGAAATAAGGGAATTGGTCCTAACAAGTCTTCCCTCCCATTCCCCCATTCCCTGATCCCCCTCTCCCAGTTGTCCTTCCTTCGTTCCTTCCAGTTGCTGATATATATTAAAGAGAAAAAAACCCACACTCAAAAATATGTGAACATAAAATAGTAAAAATTCTCTGGAAGAGGCAGAGAGAAGGGGAACCAGGTGTCATTGGCTTCAAGTACATGACAGTCAGAGATCTGAGAAGAGAGATAAGGACAGAGGACAGGAAGGTGGGTGGGTGTCTGATTCCTACTTCCAGCCTGTTGCAGAAGCGGGGAAATGCCAGCAGAAGGGGAAGCTCACCCTCAGACCCCTCTTCTGGATCACAGCGTGCTGTCTGCAGCTGTGAGGAGTGCTTAGGAGTAAATTTAGGCTTGTATTGCTTGCTTAGGCTACTTACAAATTCAAAAAGACTGTTTCTTTAAGACTCTGATGCACCAACCATTGCCAAATCCTGAGCATTGTTCCAGCTACCACCCTGCCTCTCAGCAGCTCTGCTGGGAAGGGAAAAAGGATTAAAGAGTAGATCTATTGCACTTTCTGTAATCTGTGAACTATGTTTTAAAATCTATTCGTTTCCCATCATTGTCACACCAAAATCTCACTGGGGGCAGATAAAGCAATTCAATAGGCTGAATGTTACCATTACCCCCTCTCCCTATTAATGTCACAGAAGGTGTAACTTGCTTTTAACAGGAGAAAAGTTGGGCCAATAGGAGGTGCTTTCCAAAAGTGTAGTTATAGAAAGGCCGACAAATACCAGAAACTAACAGAAATTACATGGGATGTGTGGCAAACACCTTATACTAGAGAACTTTAATTCTTTATTCACTAATTGGCTGATTCAGTGATTAATCTTCACAACTGCACACCTACACAAGGTGTTTCTGGTTGTCTTGATGGCCCTTTGGAATGATCCAAAAACATTTTTAGGTCCATACCTATCTCTACATGCTTGGGCTACACATTTTACAGTGCTCAGCATCGTACTACACTGGCTAGTAGGGAGAGTTCCCCTTCCCAGTGGCACTATGCCATTCACAAATGGTCTCACAGATGCCCGAATACATCAGTTGTGTCACTGGACAGCAAGAATGGACACACAAGGTATTAAGGCCTCCAAAATAACAGGCCACAGTTTCAGACTCTCAGGTGTTGCCTGTCTGATTGTAACTGACTGCATGGAAAGGAGGAAGAGCAAAGAGGAACCTCTTTGGCTATCAGTTTGTAGCACGGAAGAGAGTGGGAAAAAAGTGAGGTGAACCAGTGCTCCAGGCTTTCATCTGGTTAGCTCTTCCCGCTGCAGGCCACAGGGTTGAAAAGCTTGCCACAAATTGAACTATCTTGCAGGAAGGTTTGAGGGCTCTTTTCCCTCCTTCAGCCTTTAGGATCATTAAAGTTATAACAAAACTGCCACTTATTAACCTCACAGACAGATACTTAAGCAGCCCTACCTAGCTAAAGGGCAGATCTATTGAACAATGCTGTGTACACTTAAAAGCCTATAGTGTTCAGTCATCTTCTATTGTCAGTCTGACGTGACTTTTGACCAGATAATACTTTGTTCCTCAAACTCTTGTGGTACACTGCAAAATCTGTGTCCAGTTTATTAAACAACAGTAAAGTGTTTTCTCTATTTTGTATATTTCATATTTTAATTTTACAGAGGTGTTTTCAAACAAAGAGGTGGGGATCGGTTCCCTTTTTTTCCCTGTGCCATAACTCCAGAAGCAGTTTCCTCTAGGAGATGATGATCTGCCAGTCTGCAGTCAGAGTTGGTTGTAAGATGACCGACAAGCCTGAGACCTGCACTTCCCTGTTAGTCCTACACATGCAGACCTCAAACAACAAACAAGTATGATAAAACCCTGTTGTTCCTAAGGGTTACTTGTCAAGTATTGTTGAAAAGAAAAGTAAGTAATAACCATCCCTGAATAAAACTTGGTCATAGCAAGCCAACAATAATCAGCCAGCAATGTCAGGTGGGAGCAGTGAGATAAATAAAATAAGCTGCATCACAATAATGATTACAATTGTATAATTCCTGGATATAACCTGCAAAGTTACAATCATAAGTATATAATTTCTGGATATATCCTACCAAGTCATGGAAATGGCTCAGCCTGGAGTGCTTAGAAAGGGATCATCGAAATTCAGATCTCTGTGTTCTGTCATGTGTGCATCTGAGGTCAAAATATTCAAAGATTTTGCTAGTAGCACAGGAAATGGTAGTTTGGAGTTGGGGTTTATTTGTTTGGTTTTTTTCCCCTCTCTGGTGTTAGTGGTACTATTGAAGCACAACACTGAATTAGAGCAACCATTATGTTCCTATCCTCCTGCATGGATCACCCTGAACTCTTCTAACAACTCAGAATTTAGACACTTGGCACATATGAAAGGCCACTTTGAGAAGTGTAGCTTTAGTCTCTATATACCTCTCTATCTCTCTGGAAAACACGGATGTTCATTCCCATGTAACAGGGACCCACCTTCAACTGGTGAGAGTAGATGTTCCTTTCTCGTATTTTGGTGGAAAGGTGTCCTAGCAAAGTTTGTGGTATTAATACTGGCACACAGCTAGGAACTGAGAAATCATTCAAGCGGCCTATTCCTGGCTTCAGAGTACAAGTCAGGGATATTGTTTTCACAGACACATTGATTTTCTCCCCCCCCCTTTTTTTTTTTTTTTTTTTATAAATAGCATCTAGTCAGCTGCTGCTGTCGCTCTTTATATCCCTAAACAAGGAGATTTTTAGTACAAAATGGATAATAACATAAAAGCATACAGGAACTCAGAAACTCAATCTATTCATATGAAACTTGTTTTCTAGGATAGTCACTTAAAAAGTGACAGAAAATCACATTTAGAAAACTTTACTAGACTTTGTTCCAGTACATTTCAGCCTACACCAACCAAATAGAAATATGGCACTCATTGGGAGACATGTGCCTTTACTTGGCCTAAGGCAATTACAACTACTTGTCTTTAAATCTAAGGCCCTTCATCATCTATCTCTGCCCTACTTAAAATTTTTCATTCGATAGGGAATAATGGCAGTCTATATCTACTCACAACATTTTTTAAGAGTCACCATTGTACTTCTTCCCATATTAGGCTGTGAACATCTGTTTACAGCTTTCAACTCATCTCTTTCAAACACCTGTTTAAAAATTTGCACACATATAAAGGAAAAAGTTAGTCTGTAGGTAGATTAAGATAACTCCAAATAGGCTAGAAAATACTTTCCGTCGTGCTCTGTTTTGTTTTCATACCCATCTATTGTCTCTTGGCCTCAGTTTGGACTGTATGCTCTTTGGATAATAGAACAGAAGTCAATTTTTCAAATATATACATATGTATGTGTGCGTGTGTGTATACATATACATATCAAAAGATTTTCAGAAATTACTAAGGATTTTAGGCTTATTGATTAAATTAGGAACTTCCTGAGCTTTCCAGCTGATGACAATGGGTCTCAGTTCAGACCCCAGGGTTTATTTTCCTGGAAGCAAATTAATTTTACTTTGAAGAAGGAAAACTAGTTTAGTGCCAGCTGTGAGGTGGGAGATGGCAAAAGCACAGGGTTTTTCTGGGTTTTCAGTTTTATTGCTCCTTTTCTCCAGCAGTATGCTGCAATAGCTGTACTTGCTCTAAAAAGGTGGTAGATGTTAATGAAGCTATCACAATGCCTACTCCTGACATAACTTGTCTTCACACATCTCTCTTCCTAACAGTTTCACTGTAATCCCTTACTGCACTACTGCAGTCTAGAGTATAAGCAAAGGCTGTGCTAAGATTTCAGCAAAGCTGCTGCAAGTAAGCAAGTTCTTTCCCACTAATACTCTCCTGCAATAAGAAAATAAGTAGCCTTAGTCTCCTTAGTATTTGCTAAGCAGGAATTAAAAAATGAAAAAACAATGGATATGCTTAATTTTAGAGTAGTTTTCAATATAGAAAAAGCATTCAGAGTGAACAAGTGTAAATGAAAAGACATAAGCTGAGGTGTAACTGAAAAAAAATGTAATATTAAATTGACAAACACTACACCACTATCACCTCTTGAAGGAGTTCAACCATTTACCATTCAATTTTTCTGTATGCTCAAAAATCTCAAGTGGCAAGAGACACTAACAACAATCTAGACATACGTACAATTACAAACTGAGAGGAGTTTTCGTTTAAGTCATCTGAGCTGTATTCTTCATAACCACACCAAATGTCAAATCCTGCATTGATTTTCAACTTTAGAAGTTTTGTAGGTATAAAAATATACTACAGAACAGAATTTCAATGCTATCAGTACTGCAAGAGAAATAATAAAAAAAATATTTTTATCACAGATTGAGTAATTTTATGGGCATAATATTAAATTAAAATAAGTTTGACTCTTCTCTACAGTAAACAGACCACTACTGTATACAAACCTCCAAACACACCTGGACAATTGACATCATCTTGTTTTCCTGACAGCGGCACGACATTACATTCATGACTGTGCATTATCTTTAGCTAGCTGCATCCTAAAAGCAATGGTTGAACAGTCAAAAGTAGGCTGTGCAGTACAGAGATACATAATTATTTTTTGTAGTTCTAATATGTTCAATGTTTTACCTGGGACATTATCAGCAACAGTTCCACTGACCTTAACACGGCTAAAATCCTCTGGCTGTCACTTTGAAAAATTAAGTAAAAAATTTCCTAGGTAAGTTTTTTATAAATACCTACACAAACACAGCAGGGCTAGATCCTTGGTCCATGTAAATAGGACCATCATGTTTGAGTAGTTGGTTGCATCTCTTGGCAGAGGCTCAAATTTATACATTTTTTGCACAGCAAGCACTACTTAATAGACATGCTGTCTTCTGAAACACTTGACCTTCTGTTCACAGATGCATGGGTCACTTTCCAATGGTGAGTAGATAGTATTCCTGATACAGCTACAGGAACAGCTTTCATGGAAAGGAAGTATTTTTCATATAGCTTGTGGAAATAATGAAAGAAGCAGCAAAATTAAATGGAGTAAGAGTCCACAGTAAGCCAAGAGCCACCCGTCTCAAGCACCAAAGAATCATATACCAGAACTGGTGAATAGTGGTCACAGATGGCTGTACTTCAGTTCTCAAAAATCCTACTGACCATAAAATGGGCAGACAACAGCTCTACTTATGATATAATACTGTTTATCCTTAGAGCTGGTTCTGCCAGCACAGTGATGATGGAGGTTTTGGAGAAACAGACACTTTCCAGTCTGGAAAAATAGATCTCCAAGAACTAACCACAGGAACCATCACTACAAGCTAAAGTTCTTGATTCTGTATCTTTCCTCAGCTCCATACAGGTTCCTTCTTTATACTGTGTATTAAAGAAATTCCCATAGCTCTGCAGAACACTGGAAGGTTCATCACTAGGGGAAGGAAACACAACAGGTAAATAGCTGCCAGTGTCAAGGGCTTCTTTAAAACCATAGTATGTGGTGGGGTTTTGTTTCTTGTATTTGAGGTTTTTCTAAAGAGTAAGGAAAATCTCAGACATACCCTACTTCATTTTTGAGTCTAAAAGTACAAGAGAACTACTGAATAAGAGAATTACAACAGTTTTTTTCTGTTAATGCACTAAGTTTTTACATATGATAAAAGTTGAAAAGACAAGTGCAGAGAATGCATGCTACTGTAGATTGTGGAGACACTGATCATTGCTGTGTTTCACCTCACTGATTACTATCACTTCACTTATCTGCAGCTGCCATTACAAGCTAGTGACTTTAGCTCCATTGCCTTAATGAATGTTGTTCTATGAATTTGGGACAACGGGTGTGTGTTGGAACAAGGCACCCAGCAGCACCCATATCTGAGGTGCTGAAATGTTTCAGATATTAAATTGTTCATAAATGCAGCTAGGGACCAGCTAATATTGATTGTATTAGACACATCTATTGTGCAAAGGAATATTTTGGAAAGTAAGACTGCATTAAACTTCTCTGTGTGGTGCACTATGGTCTAGTGCTTATGGCATCAGAACCAGGTTTGTTCCTTCTGCTGATTGCCTAGTGACTGCTGGTGTGCCGCTTCACCTTGCCGTGCTTTCGTGTCCTTAACTATGAAAGAAAGATACTGAAAGTTTGTTTCTTTGTAGTGTACCAAACCTGTAAGGGTTGGACAGTGTCACTGATGCACAAAATCAACAACCAAAAAATCTTTAAAGGCCAGATGCAAATCTCCTAAAAGCCAATTTTTTTTCTATTGATTTCAATTGGCTTTGAAACAGATTATAAATTATCCTGGAGTTTAGCATAAATTGCAGACATACAGCTGGGATGACACTTAAGAACGTATGCCAAAAGTTTTTTGGAAACACAGAAACTTCAGACTTACTGTGTGCAGTAAGAATAATGTGTCACTAAAGGAATGTAGCTCTTCACTTGGAATATAATTTAGAACCTATTTCCATTTCACCAAAAAATGGCATATTGTTTTCATTAGAGGAAAATAAGCATTCATGTTTGCCTTATGTTTCTTTCAAAATATTTGCATTACAAATTTTTCAGAGTTTTACATTTGGAACCATACAAATTATGGCACCTGTTTTTTCCCCACAGATGAACAAATGTACAGTAGGGATTTATGTTGCTCTAAAAGAAAAGAGGGAAGTAATCCTTTTAAGCACTTCAAACTGCAACCAAGCTTTGCTTTGGTGAAGGAAGATTGGTGAGATGCAGGACAGGGCACAAAGCATTTACTTCATTATTTCTGTTTGCTTGGCCTCTATTTCTTTCCCCTGTCCTTCTTTTCTGACTTTCCTTGAGACAAAGCATGATTATGTGTTAGCACTGCAGCAACACTGCTGGAAGCTAAAAGGATTGTAAGCGTGATAATGCAGATGATCAGAGACTATAAATGGAAGAACTTTCTTATGTGGTTAGAAAAAAAAAATTATCAAAGAGGTATTTACCCATGTAATTTGTTCCTCCTCTTTTGCTTTTTTCCATTCAAGCCTGTAGGGTTGATTGGCACAGGGATTCATTATTACTCCCTTTCTGATAATAGATCCTGAAAAATGGCATCACGCTGCTTGAAGGCGACATAGTAGGGTTGGTTTATACCAGGCACAGTAGTGATCTTTTAATTTGACATTTGCAGTGCTGTCCTTATTATGATGTGGGGACAGTCTAAAGAAACCACATACATATTGTAAGTAATTTTGTGCTTTTGTTTTCTTATGTAAACTCTTTAAAAATCTCACATGGAAACTTAAAGACAAGAACAGATGACTGAACTTACTTTGGGCACAGACTAAACTTAGTAACTAAAAACAAATATCAAGTACAAATTTCACTATAAAAGCATTAAGGGAAAACAATAGTGACATAACTAGGTAATAAAATTTGCTCTAATATGTGCAAATATTATGTTTGTTAGATCTTCTTTTGGTATAAATCAGCACAACTTTTTTTGATTGCAATACACGTAAAATAAGCTACCTGGTTAAGAGGAAAAGCATGATCATACTGCAAGCCAAGGATCCATTAAGTCCACCACTCAGTAGTGAATGCCCATGCGGAGTCCCAAAACCAGAATTTGATCTCCCCTGCATATCTTACTGCCTTCTGAAAGGTAACTCAGGGATTTTGTAATCTAGGTAATCCATCCAGACTTTTGTATTTAATAAATAGCTATGAACCTTCACCCTGAATTCTTTAGGTATCAACATCATCACATGCACTGAGTTACACAACATAATTCTTACACACTATGTGAAAAAAAAATTAACTCATTTCAGTCACATTAAGCCTAGGTGCCTTTGGTTCTTATGTTGAGAGAAATAGTGCATAATCATTCTTTAATCATCTCTTCAAGGTTTGACTAAGCTCTCATGTAGTCTCCATTCTGTCATTTTTTTTCAAGCTAAAGGGCTTTAGTCTCTCCTTACAGGAAAACTGTTCTATTTTTCTACCTCACCCTTTTTAATCCTTCTCTGTAAAATGTACTGTTTCTTCCTCTGCTTTATTCATTCTTTGATGGGATGATCAAAACTGAATGAAAATTCAGAAAGTGCATGCACCCTATAATAACATAACGTGATTATTTTATTTTTTTTCTGTAGCACTTAACTAAATAACATTAACATGGTAAGCATTCTATTGGGCCTTTGACAACTTCAGAGCTTCCTAGCTTCCTAGCTCCAAGGTGTTGGTGAGAATCCTCACCACATCTCAGCTACCTACACAAACAAGATCTAGGTACACACCTTTGCCTCTCAAAACAAACATGTGGTTAAGCAGGGAACCAGAGAAACTGTGCTCCAGTAAGTCCTTTAGTCTGCACTCTTGAAGAACCAGCGCCTTAGGCACTATATGGAGCACAGGTAGCCCATAATTAATATGGAAACAGGTCCCCACCATCACTTCCCTGGGTGTAAATAGCTGATTTAGAGCCATTGCCTTATATACATATATACACACACAGAAAAAACTCACCTGAATATGTTTATTTGCACTTATTGAAATGAATTTCATCCTTCGTTTTATGGCTCAGTCACAGTATTACAATTCTTCAGATCTGGCCCCATACACATTTTCATCCTAATACGCAATATTATTTGAGGTGTGAATTCCATCATTTTGGACACAAATGATAATCCTCTCAGAACTGTGAAGGAAAACCAAGACAACGATCCAGCAAACAGATCTGCAGAACTAAAGGCAATGAATTCTGTATGGACACAAAGACGTGCCTATGCTGATCTAATTTCAGGATCTAATATTAAAAACTGCCTCTTTGATAACACAGTATATTGGTTCTTTAATATTAGATATTATTTATTTGATACATTTCTCTATTTTCATCCAGATGAAAGAATGAAGCTACACTTTCAGATCGTTTTACCTGAAAGCATTGACATTAGGTAAAATTAAAATAATTATCAATTAGGGAACCTGAAACAATCAGCCAAGAGAAATATGAGTTAGAGAATCTTTTCCCAAAAGGCTCACAGATTTTCATCTCATGGGATGACAGTACACACAGGCCATAGTTTCTAATCTAGTCAACTCTGCATCAAGCTCTGTGCTAAGTATATCTACTAGAAACACATCCAATGTTGATTGGAAGATTGCAAGTGACAGACAACCCACTACAGCTGTAGGTACACTATTCTACTGATTAATTGCTCTCACTTTTAAAAGCTTACATCTATTTTTAGACTTATTTATCTTGCTTCAGCTTCTAGCCACTAGTATGCCTTTTTGTACTAGATTAAATAACAAGTTAGGAGGAGAAGACAATACACAGATTCTAAGGGAGCTGGCAGGAAAAGCAAATAACTAGACATACTATTTACTTCACTTTGCAGCTCTTACTTTCAAGGCTTTCCTCCAAATTATCATCCACTGCAAAGGACACTACCCACACTCAGCTACTTCCACACAGGTTTGCTGTCTCAGTCCCAAAACCCACTGACAGAACTTCTACGTTTCTTTTCCTGCTGTATTTCTGCTTGTGTGCAATGCACCGCTTCCCAGCATTTAAAAGAGGAATTGCAAGGAAGAGAAGAGTAGCTCAATTATTTCAATAAGGCCAACAGAGTGACTTAATACAGAGCAACACCTGGTCCTGTACGTTGGCTACTGTGTGCTGTTGTCTTTTACTTATTTCCCTGAGAAGACTTTAATTGAGGAACAGCAAGCGATGTCCCCCATTCAGACTGAGGACGTTTACATGTCCAGCTGTGTCTCCACTCCTGTGCTCTGAAAACCTCCCACAGCAAACTTGCTGTTACACACAACCCAATCAACAATGCCAGAGTTACAGTTAGAGAAATATTGAAATTCTGAGGAAGAAATCAACCACAAATCTGCTAGCTTGTCAAAATAAAGTGTTACAGTGATAGTATAACGTAGCCTATGCCCATCTACAAATATGTTTTTTGCTATCTTTGGTGCTTCAGAGATTCATGAATTACTGGGATCTTGCTTGCATTACTGAGTTTGATTTGTTTGCTGCCTGACAGGTTAGGAATGGCAGTTCACTGGTATGAACCAAGCCCTTTAGATCTGCACTAGGAAGCGATATGACAAAGCACTAGCTATAGTCATGTAAGGAGGCGGCTGGAGGAGACTACCCCAGTGACAAATCAAAGTAGCAGTCGTGAAAGAAGCACAGTGGAGGCTGCAGGAGGTAACGGTTCACTTGTCACTTCTGTATTAAATAACATGACCTTTACAACCCCACGTGTGTTCTCTTCAGAAAACAGAAAGAGGTGAAAGAGCTGAGGGACTCTGCCGGGCTCTGCAGGCAGATTTCTGCCAGTTTCAGATGCCAGAAGAAATGTGCATCCAGAAGGAATTTGGTAAACGATGCATAACTTAGATCTATACGATACTATGCAGTATTCCAAGCTGCCGATAAAAGAGAGAATTCAGGTGTCAGGATCTGTATTTATGCAGTGCTGTGGCTCAGCCAAATTAACTACACTTAACAGTGATGGAGTACTGCACCAAAAAAAGCCATACTAGTACTCCAGAGCTAACTCAGGTATCTTGACACCCCATTACTTTGTAGCACAGCAATATACCCATAGAGCAAATAGTAAAAAAAAAAAATAAATCACAAAATAAAGTATAGTACTGAAATACTAAGATATCATGAGAAAATTCCTTGGTGTGTTATGCCAAGGACCAGAGAAGTAATTCTGCATGCACTGGACTCAGAAATAATGCCTCAGTACATTTTCTGACAGGAATGAATCACAATACAGCATTCGACTGCAGTAACCAAGTGCACATTGGTTTTAAAATTCATTAAGAAATGTCTGAGGTATTAACAGTCTCCATGGCAGCTTCTGAACAGGTTGCAAATTAACATGCTCAGACTACTGAGCTCCTTACCACTTCGGATTCTTCATTGACTAGTTGAATTGTTAAGAGCTAGAGTTATGTCCTGTCTTCATTTTCCAATTATTCTAATATCTGTATCTGATCTCTTACTCCTCTGACACAAATAGAATAGTACTGTTATACCTGTCATTCTTCAGACAACCACTGGAACCTATTTAAATGCATAAATACATGCACGGTATCTATATGTACATATGCACTTAATAAATACATGTATGGTTTAGTAGCATGTTACTACGATCTCCCAGAAGCATTCAAGAGTTAGGAATTGACTACATGGATACTGAGAGATTGCAGATATTTATAACTGAGTGAAATTTCAGGATTGGGAGGGTGGGGGGTAGGAAACGGACCTACAGCAAAAGGCACGCCCTGCACTAGGTTTTTGCCCAGAAGGGATATAGAAATCTTCAAAAAAGATCCACTGAGCAATTAACCTAGGAAAAAAGATAACACACACACAAAAATTCTCAGAAATAGCTGCACAGTTTTAAGATAATCCAAAAGGACTCTGCACAAGGCAGAGACCCTGAACAGAAAGTATGAGTCTAAACAGTTAATATTTGGTAAAGCTGTGAGCAGCTGAAGACAAAAGCCTATAATGGGAAGTGTCAGGCATCTTAATAGGCAGCAATATAAGCACCACCTATAACAAATGAGGGAGGGACAGAAAAAGAGAGTATAGACAAATTAACCGTAGCCTAGAAACCTCAAACAAGTGTCTCACTTTGCTGAAAATAAGATTTTTCTTACTAACAAGTACAGGATTTTTACATGACAGATTGAGAAGTATATTTCTTTGTGATGCTGGTCTATCTCAGAGGTATCATAAGTATAGAAGCATGTAATGTGGCTGTTACTATGGAAACAACTCCTTTTCTAAGGAAAATCAGAAGGTATAAGTCAAGTAAAATCCCAAATAATTTCTAGTGACATAGGTTGGACATGTTGTTAAACTGCACCCTTAACTTATTGCATCCCATTTCTGTCAATTCTTTCCTAGCTTTACATGTTTCATACAGAAACCAGCAATACTAATTTTTCCCCACATTAATTGAAATAATATATCCTGGGTATGCAGTACAAATTTCTTCACCTCAGCAATAAATGCAGAACAGACTAAGATGGGCTCTGAGGATATCTCTGCTAAAAGACATGACTTCACACAAGAATCTCTCATCAGCTAAGAACTGGTGAGGTGGTACACAGGTTCCTGAGGGCATAACTGTCCACCTTCCATGCTGAGCAAAGAAAGAAAAATGGCCAAAATAAAACAGTATGTCAAGAATAAGGCAATTTGTTTGTTTGTTTTCCATAAATAAAAATAATCCTATACAGACAGCTCGCTATAATAAGCGTAAAAGCACTCAGGAAAACAGAAGAGAAAGATTAGAGAGCAAATTGCTAAGATTTGCTGTTAGAAATTCCTCTCTCTCCCAAATGTACAGAATGTTACCTACTTCTAATCCCTTGACTCTTACTTTGCCCCTCTTTAAGAACTAAGTTTGCAATGTCCACAAAGTCACTCCAAAGAAACCCCCCAAATTAACTGTGAACAAAAGCTATAATGTTTAACCTCTGTTTCAGCACTATTCCCTGAGCCTGGTCTACAGACTACCAAATATTCTTCCCTTATTCAGTTTGCCAACCGATTTTATCAACTCTCCATTTCCAAAACCAGTTTTTCTTCACTAAGGTTGATGTCAGCCCAGGGCAGATCTGCTCCTTATTGCATATGTTCACTCAAAGAATAGAGTCTGGGGAGCTTACCATCACACTTCCTGCAAAGAATTTTGGTTTTACAAATCCTAATAATCTTTCTCTTTCTCACTATCACTTAAGCATATACAGCCTTTGCACCACAAAAGATGAAGATTTGAGGTGAGGTGACACATTGCTTGCCAGAGCAGAGAAAAATAAACTTGGGAGAAATAAAAACAAAACATATTTTTTATGTAGTCCTGACATGAAAGTAATTAAAAGCAGTAGATAGGGGTCTGACTGCCCCCTTTCCTAGTAGGTCTGTAAATGTGCAGATAACTACTTTGTATGAATGTGACAGGAGAAATTTAAATCTGAACTCTACCCACAGCCAATAAATCTTACATTAGCCTTTTACCTAATCAGAATGACACCTCATACAATGCCTCTGTGATCCAGAAAGGAAAAAGATTAAGGAATTATAGGGAATTTCAAACCCATTGCTGCCTCTCTATGTGAAAATCAAAGTATGGGCATTGCCTCTTTCCCGAATACTTTTCCTGAGTGTAAAGGTTATGCTCAGCCAACTGGGAGACACAAACTCTCCCACGTGGCTTTGGGACCAGTTGCAGTGTCAAGAGTCTGTTGCTGTTCAGTACCTGGAAAGCTGCTTGCAGTAAATCAGCATGTTAAAAAGAAAACAAAGGAAATGGTTGAGTATATTTGAATAATACATAAGTTGAAAGAAATTGTCATCTACTAGAAACTTTCCAAAAAACAGAAAAAGAGGCTTCAGTAATTCATCAAATAAGCTATTCATCATGAATTATTCACTTAGTTTTACTACTAAGGCTTCCATGTGCTTCAAGTCATGCAAATCTGATAGGGAGATATAAACCTGGGAATCAGGGTTGTGAAGGTCTTGCCTGCTCTTATATTTTCTAAGAGAGGAAATGAAGTTAGAATAATTATATTTTTCTATTTTTATCTTGGCTATTAATCTCTTGGCTGGATTACTGAGGGATGCAGTATCTCTGCTTTGCCCTTTCAATGGCCCATTTCCTCTAGAAGTTGCTAAGGGGAATTTTTCCTTTTAGCTGTACTTTTCCCCTTTGTGAATAGAGTCTCTAACGATCATAGGAGTCTAGAAGTGATTTAAAGTGCCTGTGGATCAGAAGACTTGTTTTCAGGACGGTACCCATATTCATGAAAGCAAGCAGTCCAAAGAGAAACAGCTTCAAGAGAAGCTTGATGATAATATAATAAAGAAGGGAGAAAAGAAGGGAGAAAAGAAGCGAGAGCCACCTAAGGAACAGAATGAAATAGCGATTAAGATGCAAGTAGCTGAAATGTAGAATCCCCTGTCCTTGAGTTATCATTTAAAAAAGAAAGGGGCAGAAGTTCCAAAATACATCAAGATAGTAGAGAAAAACTCAAAACATATTATTCTGATAAAAGACACTGCAATATCTTTCCAGATCTGCAGACAGTCCAAAACCAGTATCTCTGAGAAAAAAAGGTCCTTCCTTTGTCCCTAGAGGTCTCCTTCCTGCAGGAGGCTGCAGAAGGCAGCCTGTTTCCGTGAATGGAACTGCAGGTAAATATGGTATTTTTCATGACTGACAACAGCCTAGTGACAAACAGACTTTACTCCGTTTAGTGAAGTGTCACCTCCATTTGCTGGAGCTCTAGAAAGAAAGCTCAGTGAAACACACTGTGGGTGTCAAACCACCCTTACGTTTTGAAAACAAACCAACCAAATCCCTAATATCTAATTGGATTGTCCCAACTTGTGTCCTATAGTTGTGCACTGCCAAGGAGTCTCCAAAGGGGCCTAAAAACTGAATGGAAGTGGATTCTGACCTATGCAGTTCATCACAAGTGAAGCATTTTGGTAGAGTACTTAGGGGAAGCTGGTGGAGATCTGTCCAATTTGATGCATTTTTCCATACTGTATTTTATTTCCTGTTTTGTAATACTGCAAGTTACAGTATAACTTTAAGCTAGTAAATATGTATCCAGGATTTTTATTACTTAATAGTTGTAAGGTTAATAGTCATGGGTAATGCCTATATTTAATACCACAATGAAGCTGTGAAATGCCAGGTTGGATAGCTTTAACACATATTAGTTCTACTTGGGAATCTACAAAAAGAACCTCTCCAGAAAAATATTCAAACCAAGACCAGCATTGATTTTGGTCCCTGGAAAATGCACCAGACGGTGATAGTTTAAAATGATAAACATCTAGAGAATACTTGCCAATACTGATGGAAAGAAAGAGAGATAAATCTGGAATCTTATGATACACCAACTCTGAACTAAGAGCAAATTTAACGCTATCAGTGCCTGTGGTTAACTTCTTCTTTGATACCTATGCACTAATGAGCGAATGTATATGCCAAGGAATGCTGAATTCTGTGTACTATACTTACATTTAATAGAAGAAAGAGTGCTTGAATTAATTGAGCATGCACCAGGAAGTCAGACTAGCATTTACTTGGTCTCATACTTGCCTCCTGTTCTACTGACAGTGTTTTTTAGATTTGTGGTTTGCAGTTTACGCTACTTTCTTTAGATACACGGACTTTCTACTGATACCAAAACTTCAGATACAGTAGTGCAAGTACCACTGTATCATTTTGTCCAGAGGTAGTAGGCAAGTAGGAAGGAGAGAATGTAGCAGTCAACCAAGATGGACTGATTTAATACCATCACAGAAGTGGATCATGACTGAAAAGAGTGAATAGCAGTGAATGAATGTAGATAAGTGACACCAAATTTGTTTTCAATTTGTACTTCAGCTATTTTTCTAAAGCCTCTCTCTTGATAAGTAGTCTAACCCCTGAAACTTTGTTTAGCAATGCCTTTCCACTAGCTGTGGAGTAACTCTTCTCTAACAGGGAGAATGTCCTGTGTATTTCAGGAGACACATACACATACTTGCACAGATATTGTGTGCAGGTATGTATGCACATGTGCACATAAGTCCTGATTAGAGAAAGGTAATATAAATACATTAGCAAGTTATATGTCCTAATTTACAATTAATAAGGGTTTTTTATTTCTTCCATTTTTGTTATGATAGAGAATGGTAAATGATGCCTACCTTGCTTACTACACTGAAGAAACACTACAAGAAGATATTAAAATATATAAGAACATTTTAAATTATCTTAAGAGCATTAAATAAATTTTAAAGGTTTAATCAAAGTACATATATTAGCTAAAACAATTATTATTTTTTTTTTTACATTTAGAAATATTACCCAAGGTTAAAAATGAATGGACTGTTTCAGACCACCAAAACTGTAATTTTCAGTAAAATTTTATGTGTGCCAAGATGCACACCAATGCCAATGTTCAAAACTCCCTTAGTCTGGCAGTCAAATAAGGCCTGTTGATATTAATGGCTGTTACACCGTTCCTTGCCTACATATTTTTTGAAATCTCTCTCACGCCCTTCCAGATTTTCAGTGCACTTCATTCTTTCTCATTCTGTCCTGCCTTCATATCTCCAGAAAATTTTGCAGCACCAAATGAACTGGTGAAAACACAGAAAATGTTTTTCAGTATCTGCTAGCCAAATTGAAACCAAAAGTGTTTAAAACTAAAAATATTCCTAGAAAGCAGACACCACAGTACTTACATTTTATCAGAAAATAACATTACTGAGGACTAGAAAAAATATTTTTTCATATCAGGCTGAAAAAGAAAATTTTGGCATCACTTGACGGACCAGAGAAGACTGCACAACATTGTCTAGCAGGATGTTTAGAACTGGCTCAGGCGGCCTGATGCTATCCAAAATAAAGGTCATGAACTGCTGCTATAATGGGTTTATTTTTAAAGCCCTGTGGTTCTTTGTGCCAGAGCCTGGCATATTTTCAGCACTTGTTTCAACAGGGGTGTCCCAAGTCATAGGAGGTCCTGCTGTTCTTAAGAGTCACTAGTGAAAATTACTGTTCTAGAACAAGCTTCTGCTTCAAAGTATCCTTATTCAAAGGATTTTTTCCACAACAGTCTTACATTACTTGTAAGAGTTAGAAGAAAAACATACCACAGAGAAAAACCTGGAATACTATTTGCATGCAGCAACAGGCTGACAGCTACTTGGTCTTGAGGGTGGTGGTGTGTGAAGGAGTACAGTTTTGTTTATATCATAAAAAGACTTGTAGTAATGTCCTTTTCACTTTTCCTGACAGCCACTGTAAATAAACCTCATTCTCCTTCAAGTGCTACAGTCCAGCGGTTGAGAAACACTATTCTGCTTTTAGAAACAATTGCTGGCCACCAGATGGTAGGAACACACAGTTTCTTCTGTATCCACCCTGTGGTGCTCAGGTCTGCTGCTCAGTCCTGCCCTGAAGGAGATAGTGCCCATGGCAGAGGATGCCGTCACTGCTGTAACAATCAGAATTTTGGCCACAGCTTGCATCGTCAATCAATAATATCAGTAAAGTGGCAGGTTATCCATATGACATAAGTATGAGGTCACTGTTACTATTAGCTTTTTCATAAGGATTATATCTCTAATTTTTTAAAATACATATAAATATATAAATGGATATATATAATAAAATACATTTATATATCCACAGAATTTAAAAAAAACAAATGCTAGGGGGGGAGTTAGCAAGCTGCCACTCACGCAAACATCCTGCCATGCAGCCACGTCTGGTGTGGGGGGTTTAGGGAGGTTTGGCAGTGAATGCACTTGCAGTCCATCTGCTCACAGCAATATCAACAATGCACCAGGTTTCTAACTGTATTCTTTAGCAATGCTGCAGTGTTTATTGTTCGAGTAGATTGTTTTCCTACTACTTAATGCTGATTTGTAAGCTCTGTCTCTTTTTAGCACTGTTTTCATGAAAATGAAAGGAAACACAATAAATTACTCTACCAGCATAGCCTTTCCTTCCCTGTACCATAGTTTGGGGGAGGGCAAGGGGAAGCCCATTATTGTTGGCTACAGCTAATTCACTGAATAAGAGAAGGTTCTACATCTAGATTTGAATATGTAAATAATCCAGTTAGCAAGAGAAACACGTACCTCCCCACCACGTATTTAATTTCCACTTGCTATGCTCTCCCCCATGCTGCTTTGCATCTCTGTAAGTCTTCAATTATTATCGTTGAATCAGTCACACAGTGTACACCCTGACTGTCACATGGATCTGCATCAAAGTCACACAAATACTCTCATGCCTATAGTTCAACTAGACTGTTTCTATGGTTATGACAGATATATTATTGCTTTTCCTTAATTATATACTTTGCTCTTGAGCACTCTTTTTGATCCAGTCCCTAGATTAGACTCTTTGCAACAGGGTCTGCTGATGTTAATGTGAAGAACTAATATAGTTTTTTTCTGAGCTGAAGAACATTGAAGGCTTAAAGAAACTGTATGATAAATATCAATGGCCACATATGGCTAACAGACACCGATTTAAAGAACAAAGGAATAATATCAGCCCTAAACTACTTTGTGCAAGGTTTTGTGAGATAAAAGTATTCTGATGAGTATGGTTCTGTTTTTAAGCCACTTAATCACCATCTGAATCTTTTCATTGGTTTTGTTAACATTTTACATCACACTTTACCATAATCACATACCTAGCGAAGTAGTAGCTGCCTTCTCTCAGACACTTTGCATTTTATGCAAACTGTACTTGCTTAAGGAAAAATATATATCTGTTTAGAGGGATAAAACCAGTTTTCTTCTGATGTCCCAGAGGTTTATGCTGCTCCAAACCTAGCTAGCCTCATTATCTCATTGTTGGTGCTGGCATGACTCATACAGGTTATATCAAGTAATCAGCCAAACTCTTACACAATAGCCAACCTCTTAAGATTTCTCCATATGTTCAACCCAGTGCACACATCAGCATGCAATTCATTCTGCATGTCATTTCAACACAACTATTTTACACCTGGAGCCGTCAGCATCTATTCATTGTGACTCATACATTTTAGAAGGAAACTTTCCTTTAAGAAAAAGATTGAAAGCTCAGGGAAAGAGGCACTTCCACACTATTTCATTTGCTACGACTCTCACTCAGCAGCGTGGCACAGTCACCTTCCTTTCTGAGAGGCCAACACACTAACAAAACAGAGGACCTTGTTTCTGATCTTCACCAATGTACTTCTACCCCCAGCCTCCAAAGCATTTTGGGAGCAGGTGGTTAGTACAAACTGAGGCTTCAATCTCCTCATCCATCTTCAGTGATATCACCTGGGATTGTACACACAGACCAAAAAACCTAGATGGATCTGACCTTATGCCTACTGGAGCCTGCACAGAGCCATGAGAGTTTGGTCTGCCTGTTGAGGCATACGCAATAGGGGAAGCTATTATGCACATGTAAGCATGAAGTGAACAGGATATACGTGCACGTCATTCATTTGTGAGCAGACGGAGTCCTATATGAACAGAGAGAACTTCACTAGAAACAGAGTATTTTAAAGCACAGAAGAATGATTGGGGTTAAAATGAGGGAAGGGGGAAAAAAAGGGGGGGGGGGGGGGATCAATACCCATGACAGGAGAGGCAAGAGAAAGGGAGACAAACATGTGTCGGACAAAAGACCCAAAGTACCGCAGAAATGTCCTGTAGGACACATAGGACATTAAACCTGTTGGAATGACACTGAGAAGCACTGAACAAGAACAACCTGTAAGTCAGTAAAAGTAAGGCATAAAGGAGGTATGGCTTACAAATTAAAATAATGATAAATAGTATCTTAAGTTTCCTCTTTGTCCCAAAGCACATCAGACAGGACGATATAGCAGGGAAGCTGCAGGCTGAAGCACAGGGACTGCTTAGCAATGCACACAATAGCGAAGGGCAGGAAGAGAGGGACCATCACATTCAACTGAAAGGGTAAGAAGAATTTAGAAAGACAGAATGTAATTACTTAAACTGGAGTCTTGCCAGGATACCAGACATATCAACCTTGCTGTAAAGACCTTTAAGAGGTAAAACTTCAGGTACAAAAGAAGACTGGGAAGATTGTATGCTGAAGTTCCAAGAGCACAGAAAGAAAATGCACTGCAGAGAAAGAAAGCAAAACTACACAAGAGGTTAAGCTAAATAACAAGAAATTTCCAAGTGAATTAAGAACATGAGGTCAGAGAAGGAGACAGTATGACAGTCCTCTAAGAGGTAGGAACTATAATTTATTCACAAGAGGGGGAGAAAGGCAGTAATTCAAAGTGTACTGGAGCCAAGAATCCAAGTGTAAAGTTCAGAAATGACATATTCTGTCAAAGGAGTTTGAAAGAAACATACTACACCAGGTCAAAACATTAAAATGTAGGAAATGACTTGGAAAAGTCCACTACATCATAACTATTTTTAAACAAAACCTTAGTTGTAACAGGCAGATGTGAAGCAAGTGATGATGGGGATGAGATTGTAAATAACATTTTAAGTTCCTAACAGGGGGGAAAGAAAAAAATCCAAAATAAACAATGCACAAATTAAGCAATGCAATGGAGGACAGAGGTCAACAGGAAGCATTTTTCACTATTAAAAGGATGAAGTACACTAAAAGAAGATAACAAAGTGCCAGATCTCCAGTCCTAAGAATATGAGGTAAAATTAAGCTTTCCATCAACTACTGCTGTGTTATATTAATAGTGAAGAGATACATGCAATGGCATAATACTTAAAATAATAATAACCAGTGAAAGTCAGGAAGGAGAAGTGGCCTGAATATCCAGACATAGTGTCTTTCTGGTATACACAAATTTAATAGTTTGGTCCCTCCAGTAATCCTACATTGACACAACCAGATATTTTGCATAAAGAGATCTGAAGGGGACCAAAAATCCCAGTATAGTGTTATGAACTAAGGTCCCTGTGTCTTGATCCATACCATATTAGAGTGAAAAAAAAAAAAAGGAGGAAGGCCCAGAGGAGGAACCGTTTGCAAAAAATCCTTTTTCCACCTTTCATATAACAAAAACATGCATTTGTGCCTATAAATAGGAAACAATTCTGGAAGGGACACTTTTAGATAAACTAAGTGGCATAATGATTCTATTGAGTGCTTCCTCACTAAAGAATCCTTTTGCTTATCTTCTCAGGACAACTCAAGTGTCCTTCAAGCAACAGAAATAAAAATAAGAATAATAAATAAATAAAATAAAATTTAAAAACCCTTTCTTTTCCATATAGCTGTATATTTACAGGTCAGAAAGATACTGTTATTGAAGACCTTACAGTACACATGCACGGAGACACACCCACAGAGACCCACCCATAAAGGAATCTACCATATTCCTGATTTAGAAGACAACTGATTTTGCATAGAATAAAATAAATAAGGACATAGAAATACAGATGGTGAATCATTCAACTAGTTTTAGCTTTGCATTTCAGCAGCCAAGGGAAATTCTGATCAATATAGTGAACATCCAGCTTTCTAAACATAAAGCACATTTCACACAAAGCTGAACATTTTTCTCCTTGTCACACAGAATTATCTTAATTATTGTTTCAAGGAACAGCTTTACATAGAATCATCTAGTAGTCCAAAATGCTGCTCAGAAACTCATCACTGGAATAATTTATGATTTTTTTCTTCCTAACATCTTGGGCTTGTTTGATATGCTTGCCATTTCTTGCTGACAGGGAGGTCGATTAAATCACATTTATATTGTAAACGTATGCATTGCTTTTTACCCTAGGCGGTGGATGAAGAGATACAGAGCCCCATGGGAAAAGCAAGCCAATCCACTTTCATATTGCAAATTTCTGCTGTTCGGAAGAAATGAATGGTTGCCAGGGAGAGCTGGGAATTACTCGAGGATGCAAAATGTTATTTTAGAATCCTTTTGAGAGAGGTTTTTCTCTCCCCCACCTCACCATTTTCACATCATCTGCTAATGCAGCTCACATCAGTTTCTATGAAAACACTGAAGGAATGCACTTCACCAGCATTCTTCAGAGGATCTGTATAAATCAGGCTTTTACTCTGCCTACATAAAGCAGGCCATTTCTTTACTTTCAAAGGAAGAGGGGAGAAGGGATTTGTAACATTTTCCAAAGCATTATGTCTCCCAAAGATCGTTCAAGATGAAGAAGGTCACCACATGTTTTTGAACTAAAAGAAAGTGTTGAAAATGGGGAGGGTAAAGGTCATTGCTCAGGGCCATGGAAAAATGAGGCTGTGGTATCATTAACCTAACAGAACTAATTAGGAAACATTCAGCCTTTATAAATTATGCAAAGCACTCAATTTACACTTTTTCAGATTTCTACCATAACAGAGATAATTAGGAAACATTTACAGCAACAGTGTAACCTAATAAAGCAACCCTTTCATATGAGGATACCTTCCCACTAATAATTTCATACCTACAATAGTGAGAAACAAGTATTATTACCCAAAAAAGGTTTATGGAAACTGTTTCATCTTTGACCTAAGACCAACAAGATCATATTGGTATTTCCCCTTCACTTAATGCAATAGCAAAGGGTCAGTCAGTCAACCAACTAGGTATATAACTGACTCTGTACAACTCTAAGGGCTTCTCACTAGTTTAATTATGGCAGAAAATTAGTTTATCTAATTTAACCTTAAGAATATATACCTTGCCATTCAGAGATTATGTAAACTCAGGGTCAAATCCTGCATTAGAGCCCATTCCCACTTAGTACCCCTGAAAAACTGGAGAGCTTGGACATTTTAGTGTTAATTTTATTAGCATAAAGTGTTCTGAAATATCAGCTTGGTTCTCTGCTTAATTTTTAGAGGGCTTAGATAATGTGTTCACAAAAAAAAAGGATGATCTAACAAAAAAAAAATAAAAACAAAAAAAAAACCTAACTCAGGAACACTTGGCAAAGGATGGCATCTTTACAGCATACAAAATATCCTAGTTATTTAGCTCTACAAACTTTGTATCTGTTTTTGAAACATAGTTTGTAAAGATAACCAGATCCTTTTCCTCCTCCTCTCAGAGAGAAAGAGAAAGAGAGAAGAATATATAAAACATGGTGAAAAAGAATGGGGGCTAAAATCAGACTGGGGTGGGGGTGGGGCAGGGATTAGATAAGAGAAAAGGGGGAGGTAAAGATAAAAGTCTCACAAAAGTCAAAAGGTATAAAAATTCAACTACCTCTAGTATTTCAGGGAGGTAAGGAGATATGCAAATACACTCCTGCCTTCAGATCTTCTATTTGTAATGCTTTAAAGAATGAGTTACAGTGAGATCCAAAGCCCACTGAAGTCAGTGGAAAGATCTCCTCCACTGGTCTTTAGATGTTCTGTAGGAAATACATCCTGATTTGGCTACAAGATTTTTGATGGCAGTGCAAAGGACTTTGCATATAATCATTGAGATTCAGCTTGTGAGCTGTGGAAGATAAAGACCAAGAATGAATTCTGCTATACTACAGCTTTCAGAAAGAGTGTAGAACATAACTCAGCAGAGAGTTTTCTTGTACATCATCCATCATTTTTCCTCCCATGAACTGCACAGTCAAAAATATACACCGTATGCCTGAGAGCAAGAAAAGTTGATGTGGATAAGATCCTGATGTTTTTTCTCTTCACGAAAAATAATGTGTTCACAAAAACATTTGCAAAACTCTTATTTCTGCTATTGACATAATGTCAATACTTATGCAACTCTAATGAAAAGTCACTCTTGGAACCTTTTCATGTTATTGAAGTGTAAACCTTCTGCCATGAATCAGAATAAAATATACATGGCTTTTCTCCATCACCCATATCTATCTAGTTATAGCAAAGGTTTAACATTCCATCATTACAGTCTCTGAGCAGAGGATCAGCCCCTCAACCAGGTACACTGCATTCCCTGGTGCATGAGGTAACTTGCTGAAGTGGTGTGTATAAAAACCACCCGGCATTGAATGATGTGTAAAAAGTTTGCAATCTGAATACTAGCATTTTCTTTTCTAGAAGTATTAACTTTCTACTATTTATTTTGTTTTGTGTTTATCATCTTACATCTATTTATAAAAATGCTCATGGTCTATGAATCTCTTGTTCACACGTTACAGTTTAATTCATGTTTTTACATGTTTTAGTGCTACTTTTACCGTAAATGTCAAGAAAGCAAGAAAACGCACTATATCATTAAAAATTATTACAGAAACACCATGAACAAAATCTTCAATAGTATAATTCAGTGTAGTCAGATGCTTTTAGTGAAAGTTAGCACAGATAGCAGAAAACACCAGGAAATCGTGAGACATGGATTATATTTACGGTTCTGCCACTCACCTGCAATGTAACCATGGGAAAATCATGATGGCTGTCTAATTCCATTTCTGCTTGTCTTCATTGCTTCTTAGGTGCATTAGGCAATGATTATTAATTTTGCTGGGGGTTAGTAGGCACTACTATAATCCAGATAACAATGCTAAAGATAGCATACAGCCTTCAAAAATAAACTTTCGTGACATTATTTCTATACTTTTGTGTACCTGATTGAAAGATGCTTACTAGCATGGCAGGTGTGACCATCAGTCATTACCTGGTAAGTCATGAGAACACTGCACAGATTGACAGATATACCAAGACATCAGGATCTGTAGTAGTGGAGCTCTCATACAAGTCACCCAAACTTACTGCAACTATGGTTTAAAAGACAGTCAAGGTACTGAAACAAAACAGAAACCCAAAAGAAGCCGTGAGAAGTATTTCATTACTTCCACTCTCCATTCACACCAAAGACAAGACACCTTCCACAGTTGGTCCCGAGTGTTAGTGGATGACAGAAAGAAATGTTGCTCCATTTCACAAACAAATGGTTCCAGGAGAGCTGACAGAGTTGCTGAGTGAACTCACAGAGCTTCATTATCTTGCAGCTATCATAAAGGCTGAATACACAGACTTATCCATCTTTCAGAGGTACTTTTCCATAAATTGCAAGGAGGCAGAAAAACAAAGTAACATTGCAGCTTTACAGGTATAAGACCTTGAAATCTCAGCTCCAAGATGCCTATTCATAGCTGCAGCCACTCAGCAGAAACCTACCTACAGGTCTGTCAGCTGCTCTAGCCATTTTAGATTACCTGAGGGCATGGCTGTGGCTATGGCAAAAATGCTTCATATGAATTAATCTAATCTCTCACTACACCTGAATCCCATAGATGTTTTAGTCCTGACATGATGACCACTATCTCTTTTTGATTGTTCTACCCTTGCATCTCATACTCCTTTAAGAGCAACTGGCTGAGGTAGTTCTTGAATAGGTACTTTTTAAATTCTGATAACCTACTATCATCCCAGGCTGGCAGAGACACATAATCCAACCCTGCCATCCCACAGATGTTCAGTAATAGAGCAATTCCCTCAGCAACTGCTTCATAATATCTAGAAGAACTCTGAAGCTGTACAGATACCTTTCCCAAATCTGCCACCAACTCAGTGGTCTTGCAGTAATCTTCACTAAATTCTACATGAGTTCTGGGGTCAGGACCTGGGTCTCCTGAACCTAAGCCCATTAGCCTAATCATAGACATCCGGAGCAAATTTTTTTTAAAATAATGCAAATTCACCAAGTTTTTTCAACCTTAAAAATTTTAAGACTCAAAATAGTCTTTGAATAACCCCCCTCACTTAGGAGTCCATCTAGCAACCCTTTTTCCTTGAATAGTTCCCAATGTAAGTACAACTATATGAATGAGAAACATTTGCTCACATAAATAAAAGCTGCTCCGCCTGGTCCCTCATTAGTACAAATTCACCTGTCCTTTCCTTTCAGCTTCTGGGTGAGAGGAACAGATATAAGTGGTACTCATTACAGTCCTCATTATGACTCATGCTACAAGAACAAGATACCCTAATTGTAAGACAGATGAGAAAGACAGCAGCATCCTGTAGTACCGTGACCTTTCCAACATTTCGTATTTTGACTTGCTGACCATTCCATCTGCTTGTTGCACACTGCAGGGAAGAACAGAATAGTCATGCATGACGGTAACCAGGAGGAAAGTTAACCCATTACTGTAAACCCATGTAATCTCATTAAAACTCTTAGATCCTGTCTCAACTTCTGCAAAACTGCCACAGCTTAGCCTGCTTTTGTGTTAATAGTGGCAAGAGGCATTTTTATGACGATAGTAATATCTCTGAGATTTCATTCACAGGTCAAGCTTCTTTTGTGAAAAAGCAATGATGGATTACTATTCTGGGCAACACTTTGCAACAAGTGACAAATCATGTTTAATTCCTTGGATATTCATTATCATAACACTAATCCATCTGGCATTAAGGAAGGAATAATATGCAAGCCTATATTCTTTCTTTTACAATTCAGTACAAATCTTGAATAGCTTTTGAGATCTTTTTATCAGAGATCCCCAGATACCTTCATATCACATAAGATACTATCATATTACTGTGTCAGTAATGTCTCGGCACTTTTATAACTTGACTTGAAGACTATGGCATAAATTCCAACAGATAAGACCTGGCCTTTCTGTACCTTCCTACAATATTGGCACTTGGTAACATCATTACTTCTCTTTGGCTCTAGAAACTGAGCCAAAATTCCTTGGTGAGCATAAATGTTTGCAAAACTAGAGAAAAGAAAATAAAAGCTGGAAGTAATTGACAGTTCACATCAGGAAAGATGTAGAAGACAGACTGATGTAGGAAGTTGTAATTTTAAGGCATAAGTTATGACAAACATAGCTCTAACAGTGACCACAGGTATATATTAAACAGGCACATTTCTTTAAATAAAACTGCAATTTCTTTTAGCAGTAGAACAAAAAGTTATGACAAAAAGGATTTCAGGTCAAAGATCTATACACGTGTCTGCTTCCCCTAAAGACTGACCAAGCCATGGAATCAGTCTGAGAGGGTAAACCTCCCCAGACAGACACAGCTGAGGGCCAAGAATAGGAAAGAGGTGGGTAAAGGAATAGTAGGAACAGTCTCAAGGGGACAGTTCAGGCTAGAATAAGGAAAAAAAAATACAGCAGAGAAGATGTTAGGAGTCAGATATTTGAGAATCTAAAAAGTAGCAAATGGAGCTGAATCTTATGAAAAAACAAACAGGCAGTCAAGGGAGGGCTGAAAGAATGAGCAGGACATGGTTACAGCAGCACAGAAGTCAATCTGAGGAACAGAAAGGGAAGCAGAGCTGCAGGAAAGCAACTGAATTTCAGGTGTTGAATTTGAGATATTGGTGGCCCAAAAGGAAATATTCAATATACAGTTAAAACACGAAACTACTGAAGTGTGACTGGGAGGTCAAGAGGTAGATATGAAAGCAGAGAATATCCAAGTTACAATACTACCTTTGCAAGAATACATGTAAGACCATACATATCCACATGGGAAAACTGATGGAAATGTGACTGTCAAACCAAATAAGCCTTTGGGAAAACAAACAAACAAACAAACAAAACAAACAAAAAAACCCCAACCAACAACAAAATAAATGGGCAAAAGCCTGTTATTTTGGCTTCTTAAAGGTTGAGAAAGCTACACCTTTAATTGCTCTTTGCCTAACTACTATTCAGTATGTAAATAACTCCAGTCATAAAGAATTAATAAT
Organism: Haliaeetus albicilla; assembly: GCF_947461875.1. Classification (NCBI taxonomy): domain Eukaryota; kingdom Metazoa; phylum Chordata; class Aves; order Accipitriformes; family Accipitridae; genus Haliaeetus; species Haliaeetus albicilla. The sequence goes on from NC_091493.1 coordinate 14,638,104, forward strand.
TCATAAGCAATGAAGTTAAAATTAATTCTCCCGTGTCTAATTTTCTTCTTTAAAAAAATACATAATACACAGTGGAAATGAAAATGGCTCAAGCTGTTTTACACTGGTTAAATGTATTCATGTTTTCTATAGTGCACTCTTTCTCTTTGTATGAGAACTGTTAAGTCTTATTAATATTATTATTTAATAAGATTAGTAAAAATTAAACTCCACCATTAAAAAAAACAGAAACATGTTTCCTTTTGTTTACAGGTAATTAGGTAATTTTAAAACAGCACACAGAGAAAGAAATTAATTAATTGGGGGGGGAGACTAGAGAGGAACTGATTGGTACTGCATGAGTAACTATTAAAAGGCACATTGTGTTTCTTCATATATTTCAGTTAAATAATAGTATGTAAAGTACAGAGAATTTTAAACATTCAGAATTTTGCAAGGCATTAACTAGCTTTCCTGTGAAATAAACCTTTTAAATCTTGTTTTATAAATGAAGAAAATGACAGATTGCAAGATTTTTACAGAGACATTTCAGGTATGTTTATAAAACACAATGTAGTGAGTCAGAGATATATCCAATGCTGGAATGAAGAAACTCCTGGTACTGAAGCGAGATGCAGTGTTGCATCTGCAATTATCTAAGGGACTACTTCTCACATGGCACATTTTGTTTCTCTAAAAAGCTTTTGATATGTGACCAGTGTTGGAGTGGATGACTTAGTGATGCTTATCATGTAGCAAATTAAGTGTTTATGTAACTGTTGAGGGCCTGATCCTGCTTTCACCCAAATCACTGAAGTGGGCAACGCAAGACTTGTTCTTACCCACAGCTTCAAAAGAAGCATCCAGATTAAACCAGCTACTCCAATACATGCTAAGGAATAAACACACTGAGGGCAGCAGGACAAATTGAGAGAACCAATTGCAAGCAAAACACAGTTATGCAGTAAGGATTTCTGCAAATACATGGAACACATAAAATACATGGTCAAATCAATGAGCTGAAAAAATTGAGTGGACAAAGAACACTTTAATGCCATTCTGAGGTAAAGGACTACAATTATTCATTAGTAACAGACAAACCATTTACATACTCATGAGCAGGCAGGATCAATTCAGATTGCATGAAGACTAGATTCCTTCAGCTCTTTAAACTCCAGTTCAGAAAAGCACTTAACCATGTGCTTAACCATAAGTGCAGACCCACGTCAATTCTTATTCATTAAAAACTTACATAGACACTTAAAGGTGATAGAGGTTTGAATACTTTGGTATCCAAACAGGATGACCAGTCTGGCTCTGCTCTCTCCATTGCAGCTTGTTGCAACACTGCAGCTGAGAGGGGAAGGACCTGCCCCGCGCTGGGCTGGCTGTGTAATTGGGTCCAGACCCTTCCCGTTTCTCACCTTTCCTTTAATCTTGCTAAGCTGTGCCTGAATAGTCCTTTCATTAATGTGCTTTGTAGGTCAAAGTACAAACAAATATTCTTAGTTGTCCATCACTGAAGTCCTTTAAGGGAAATCCCTTTGATTCAGGGCAAGCTGCTTTGGGCTCTGAGGTAGAAGGGCACATGTTTCACCTATCAAGAACGTGGGGCACGTCTGACTTACGCACTTACTTACAACCATGTTTGACTTACTGACTCTGGCGTGTAATACTAGCAACTCCTGATCAGTTAAAGGTAACCCCTGAAGCTTGAATCATCACACTCTGGTTTTTGTGTTGTAGGTTTTGGTGGTTTATTTTCCTTGGGGGGGGATGGGGGAGTAATCAAAAGAAAACAGAAAAATATGCCAGCACTTAAGCCTGGCAGTAACCTCTCTTTAATACATAAACTCAAGCAGGCATTTATTAAGTTACTCTGTCAACTGAATATCTGCAGTCAACCAACATTAAAAGCTGGTACCAACATGTTTGCACACCAGTAGATACCAATATTTCCATGGAAAAAATGTACTTAAAAATACAGCATGAGAGGTTGATTAGTTATGTGAAAGTGCTGTGTCAAAGAGTGTTCAAGAACTTGCACATTATTAATTTCACAGCCCTACAGAACACCCAGATGTGGTCAAATTAAAGATAAAACTAATGACAGTAACTCATTATGTTGTCAGAGAAAGTCTGTGATAATAATAGATTAGAATACAAAGCCACGTGACTGTTCAAATGATATGAAAGACATCAGGGTGCAGAGTATAAGCCATATAACTTGATAATATTAAAAAATATATCACTGTTTCAGTCTCAGCTTAGTGAACTACAATTAGATGAAGCAAAAAAATCTTAAGAAATAAAATGAATGCACCTCATATCTTCATATTGTGTGTCATATGGTGCCTTTCATCTAACATTTTGCTATTTACCGTTATTAACATGCCATTTGTGCTGGATCATTCTCACTCAAGGCAGTAAATGTCAGTTTTTGCCTGAAAGACCTTTGCATTTTTGCTACGAAATACCAGTCAATTGGTCATGCTGATTTAAAGAAACACAGGAATAGTCACATTGTCTTGAAAATTCATTTTTAATATTGCTACTTCTATAACCTCAATTCAACTCTATTAATTTTAGTATTTTTTCATTAATAACTTTGCTGTTACAGAATTAGAAATGTAATTTTCAAAATTAGTCAAATAGTATTACAAGTTCACTTTCAGCTATTGGAGAAACATAAACATTGCAGGCTTGTAGCATTTTTTTAAAAAAGGATTTTGCTCCACCAGTACCATGAACTTAGCAGTTCCTGCAAGAAAAATTCAAATCAGAAACATTGACAACACTGTATATAATTTTTAAGAAAGTGCTTGCTAGCGCCCTAACCTAGAAGTCAGTTGTTGAAATTCTGATAAGATATTTTAGCTTAGGCATGACCACCTTCTTCTCTAAGGCAACCAAGAGAGTGCTTTCTTTACTTAACACCTTCAATGCTAATAGACTGCTCGCCTATCTCCTGACACTCTCTTTCCCAAGAGAGACTACATTCAAATGAATCGGTATCTGAGGATTCTTACCATGGCTATATTTCCTAGGTGTACCTGGTGGAAGTCTATCAGCATTAGAGAAGCTAATTAGTCAACTGAGAGCTGGAATCTCACCAGGCTAATTTTTGCTGTCAGGGATAATGATAGATTTTTCAAGCCTTAAACCAACAATTGGTGCAAAAGATCAACTCACTAATGATTGTCAATTAGTCGTGTGACTGTTGGCTTCATTTTTCTGCCTTTGAAAAACATGTCATACTCATTCAACAACAGCCCACGCCACCTGTATTTTGCAGCTGTGAAAATACAGATATTCCAAATAAATCCCCAGAGACACCAGAGCTAAATGGTTTTTGGTAAATAGTAAATACCTTATCACTGTAACGTTATTAACTGTGTTCATTTGTCTAGAAAACACAGTGCAGCATTCATAACTGCAGAATAATCTAAACATTTCTGACAATAAGTTAAATCGTTCATTATAATAGCCTATAGCTATCTTCACACAAGAATTAAAAACAAGACTTCAGTGAGGAAACTGAAGGGTACCTCTCAGAGCAACTACATATTACAAGTCACCTCCAATAAACACGAGAGTATCAAACTTTAGGGTTTGTGTGTTCATGTGCATACATCTATAATTGTAGCAGCAGTAGAGATGGTGGAGAGGCTCTATAAAGGAGGGTAACACTTTTCAGAAAGCAAGACAATAAAATCAGCTAAAAGAAATTTACCTTCATCCAAATTCAACACAGCCTTTAGTCTAGCAAATGGTTTCTTTCATAGGGAAGAGCACAGTTCAGTGGAAGAGTTCAAAGCATCACCTGACCATATAATCTCAGCAACCACAACCCAGGAAGCGATGGGAACTTCTGAAACTCATCTTAATAAATAAGCGTATGTTCATTCAAAGTAAATATAAGCTTTCACTCCTGCAACAAATTCTCAGAATGGTCCAAAGTTTCCCCTCGCACTAATTTGAGGTGGGCCTCAAACTGAGTTGCTTGCTGGAGAAAAAGACTAGCTCAGCCTCCACTCTGTCCTTGCCACTCCCACCCTACGAGCAAAGGCACCAGTTAGCGCTAGTGACAGCAATACCTTTAGCAAAGTCTCTACTGCTAGAAATCTAATGAGAATCAAACTGGATTTTTACCCTTCCTTCACGTTTAGTAGTGCGGGTTATTAGCAATATAGACATGGAAATGATACTGCAGCATATGACTGAAAATGCTGAGCACTGAGAACTGCTCTTTTTAAGTGCCCGAACACACGCTACAGATCCAGGTTCACGCAGGGAACAGTACAAATGCTTCTTCATTCCTAATCCTTTCAGCCCATTTTATTATCCTACCAGATCCTTCAATGAAAAAATCTCAACTCCGAATACCTTAGCACCCTTTAACAAGTTTCTTAGCCTTGCATGGGAAGGGCAGTCGTCTCACATGAGAAGGAATATGTTCTCTTCCATCTCTCTCCATCCATTACTGATGGATACAGAAGGTCAGGCTGTGTCCTAAATGCCTCCTCCACTGGCTTCCATAGCCACAACCACTCCACCTTAGCCCTTGATTACTTGAGGAAATAACAGAAAACCCAAGCATCAGTACTTGAAAACATAGCATGGGGCTGACAGATCCCTTTCCCAGATCTTACAGCTAGGAATAACAACTTCACAAATGACTGCAACAAGACCGGCCAGTCAAAGCCCTAGTGAACACACACATGCACAAACGCACGCTTAGTCAGAGCATGGAGCTCTGAAAATTATTAAAATATACCGCAAAAAACCTTTTAGAAAATTTTAGAAAGACTACTATCCAGGCTCTACAGAGTTCCGGAAAGTCAAATAGCAATATATGTGCAGATTCACTGTGCCTTCCTGAACTGTCTAGAGAAAATGACTTTTCTAGAGAACCTGTTCATTATTTTGGAAAGAAGATCATTTTAAACATTCTGTTAAAATAAGTTCTTTGCGATTTCATTCAGAGACTGAAAATTGACAAAACTTGTCACCACGTTACAGATGGAAAAACAGGGGCCTTGGGAAGCTGATCAACTAGCTTTAAGTTCATATATCAGTGGTACTGAAAGGAACTCAGTTGTAACACTACTTCATTTATCATTAAAACCCAAGTAAATGATATACATCGAAAAGAGTTTTAGGGCTTAGTTTATTAGTTTTAATAAGAAAAAAATTTCATCATCATTCAAGTGTTAGGAATTTATTAACAAAACATCAAAAAGAATTACCCCAGCCAAGAACAATAATAACATCCCTTTTAGAACTCAGAAGAAAAGGGTACTTTTAGCTAAGTTAAAAATATTTAAAAAGCTAGATTTATCATGAAACTCCCTCCACTTAAAGTCACTACCTAAGCAATATTGTACCATAAAAAGCCTTGCTTGTACTACCCCACCAGTCCACATCTGTGCCCCTTTACCTAAAGGGTTTCTCTAATGGCTACCACTTCATGCTGTCCGTCCTACATCTCGTGTTGCTCTTCCTCAATGCTTCTTTCTTCCCCTCTCCCTATACGTTCGTCTGTTCTTTCAGCTAGTGGTCTTCAACATCCTGTTCCCTGTATTTCAAGCCCCTGCTCCAGAGCATGCAAATGATAAAGATTTAGTGAATCAGAGTTAAGGACTGTTCTGATGCCATTCTGAGTAAAAGCTAACATTTAGAATTAAAAAGAGGAAGAAAGGTAATCATCTCAATGCAGATAACCTGGCATGAGAAAACTCACTCTGAAAAGCTGAAGTCTGTGGACATTTTATGCATTGTATAACAGCATCTAGGAAAAAGATGAGGTGATCTTAAATAAAAGCATAACGCTTGGTTCTACCTTTACTGAAAGCAACAGGGATCCATTCAGTATGGGAACCTAGATATGCAAAATTCATAAGGATATATAATTTTCAAATTATAAGCTTTAGAACCTTGTATTTGATCAGCAGTTTCTGAGCCTCACCAAATCACAAGTTTCCCATCAGAAAGGGTTAGACTTATTTACTTATTTAGCAACAGCAGCTGAATGGATGGTGCAATTTCCTGGTTCTGGCAGCCGGCACATCAAGAAAACCACTGAAACCCATGACAGCTCTAACAAAAATCTCAAGAACTGATACTGCTCCCTCTTACAAAATGCCTGTGAGGGCCAACCCTCCAAAGATGTTGAAAAGACACCGCTCAGTCAGAACGGGAGTTGTCAGTATTTAGCAATTCCAAAAGAAAAAATAAAAAACCCCACCCAGCTCCCATCATTATATCATGGTCTAGCAATTGATGTACTGTATTTCTGGATGAAATGCCACAAGGATTTTTTAATTATTATTTTCCCAATTTCCCACCTGGAAAAACAATTTTCGGTGATCTTGCAATTAGTAGTAGTAATGCATGGGCTGGACTGTAGCTATTCCTTATTCAGTTCCTGACTTGAGACCAAAGAATAACAGTGGGAATCTTCTACATGGTACTTAATTCTGTTTGCCAGAGTTCCCCTGTTGATTTGTTTAACTGACCTTTTTTTTTTTTTAATTTAGAAAGCACACTCCTGGTAGCAGAGATTGCATTTTGTTTTATGTCCACGTGGAAAAGCGTAATTCCATCCTAATCAGGGACTTCTATCCTAATCGGAGACATAAATTAAGTAACCTTTGTCTTATTTGTGTTTTTAAAAGCAGGCAAATATAGTAACCTGACCAATAAATGTAGTAATGCCAGTGGCATCCTTCAATTTTTAATTTCCAGAAAACCATGTGTATGTTTCAGTAAGAGGGCATGCTGTAATGGGGCTTTTTTTTTTTTTTTTAATTCACATTAAACCTGGAGCTAGGCTAGATGACACATCATATGGGAAGGGGGAAAAGAAAACTTCACATCACCGGAATTCTGTCTCAGTGGGGGCTGAGAGCTTGGATATTCTTTGGTTATTGCTATGCCGAGTGCTAAGATGGCTGTTAAATATTTTATCGGCCAAGACTAAAACCAAGAAATGCGCTGAAAACAAGGGTTGAATGATGTGTTTTGAGTCTCACATTGTGTAGCTACACAAGTAGATTTTCTTTCCTTCCCCCCCCCCCCCCCCGCCCTTGCTTCTTCTATTTATGTTCCTCTCAAATATCTCCCCCAAAGCAGCCACTCTGAGGGTTTTCTTTTCCACAGCAGCGGCTGTGGTACAGTGCACTTTATAAGGGCTGACAGTTAACCGAAGTAAACGTAAGGACGCAGCAGCATTAGGGATGTCAGTCTGCAAATAGAATTTCGTTGTAATTCCCTGCGTGAGGTCTGGGAGCCGCCGACGGCTGAATTAAGAGCAGTGCTTTTGCAGGTTTTATGAGGCTGATGCGTGTGACCACCCTCCCTCCCGCCCTGCCTCCGCCAGACTGGAGGCTCGGACGATGGAAACCCACGTGATGATCCGCGCACGGATGTGTGCACGCAGGGCAGAACGTCCCTCCGCTCGGGTCCTCGCCCCCGCCAGCTCTTTCCAGTGACTCCCTAACCCCAGCCCCACCGCTCTGCTTGCGGTGGAAGGGCACAAGGACTCAGCGCAGCTCCTTTCCCGGCTCCCGTCCCCTTTCCCTCCCCTGCACGCACAGGAAGCCCCTCGTAAGGTCCTCTTCCTGCCGTAAACACTAACTTCCAGCCACGGATTTATCCGCGCTTTCCACTCTGGCGTTTGCACCGTCGTCTGCTAACAACGGAGTTTGCACCACCACCATCTGCAGCACTGGGCTCTTCCCGTGGCTTCTCTCTGCCATTTCTAACAATTTGACAAATAAATCGCACCCGACCAGCGGGTCAAACGCGAAATTTACGGGCACCGCATTCCAGCTTAGTCTTTGTTTCGGGGAGTTTAAATGACGGACGAGTTTCTCCTCACGGCTGCCTGCCCCTGAGGAGGCAGCGAGAGCCCGGCTGCAGCCGGAAGCCAGGGCGGGGGGCGGCGGGCGGGGGCTGCACCGCCACCAGGGCGGCCGGACGGGGACGGAGCCCTCTCTGGGAAGAGGAGGAGAGCAGGGTCTGGGCTGCGCCTTGGAAAGAGTCCATCTTTGTTTCGTGAGGCGGAGCCGTTTCGTTCAGCCTCGATGGGGTTAGATAAGCAGACGAGGAGGCACAGTCAAGCGCCGTGCCCGGCTCCGTCGTGCGTCCATTTGTCAGGCGTCCCGGGCCGGGGAAACGTCTGCGGCCGGGGCCGCCTTACCCTTCTCCTCCGAAACCCGAGGGTACTGATTTTCCCTGGCGACGTTCCCCCCGCCCCGGTCCCCGCACCCAGCGCGGCGGCAGAGCAGCTGCAGCCGGCGGAACGGCGGGAACGGCTTGTCCCGCCGGCGCCCGCTGTCAGTCACCAGGTGCCACCCCCCGCCGCCAGCCCCTCCGACGGCCCGGCCGGCAGCCCGCGGCCCCGCCGGCAGCCCGCGGCCCCGCCCGCCCCACGGCTGACAGCGACAGCCCCGGCGCCTGACCCCAGCGCCGTGCGTACAGTGACACCTACCGCCGGCGGGCACCGGGGCGGGGGGGCGCGTGTTCTCTCTCTCTCTCCCCCCCGGTTCCTCTTTCGCTTTTAAGGAAACGCCTCCCTGCCGAAGAGGTAATTGATTTTGTTCACCCGAGGAAATACCAGCCTCTCCATCGATTTCTACATTTGCTGAATTTATTTTGTTTTCTCCTCCGTGCGATACCGCAAAATGTTATTAAAAAGGTGGTGTAGATCAAACACAAAATTATTTGTTTTCCCCCAGAAAGACTCTCTTTTTTTTTTTTAACTACCATATTTTAAACACTTCAGCTCAATGGCAGGGAAAGAAATTATTTAGCATCCGCGGCCATTATCTGGTGCTCGTTAGCAAGTTGTTTATGGGGCTGCAGAACAGAGGGTGGAGGGCTGCTGTACAGTCCGCCAGCACGTTCGTTCTTCTCCGCATTAACAATTTCTTTTATAGCCTCACCGAGCTCCCCCATCATTTCACTGTGAAGGGCCGAGCAGTTATTAGAATAAGATTTTCAGTGCTGTTTTAAACAGTAAAGAAAATCCCATAGAGAAACGTCTATGAAAACTAACAGCGCTATAAAAAATAACTTTAATAAAGCTCCGCCGAGTTAAACGGGGGAGCGTTTTCACGGGGTTGTGCGAGAGTGTTATACACTACAATCAAAAACTGTTTAAAAATTTACTCACAGGGCAACAGACAATAGTGTCACTACACTTGAATAATTGTTCAAGTATTTCCGAGGTGAAGCCAACAACAAAAAAACCCAGACCCAACCGACTTCAGTTGAAATTTTAGGTGTCTCCAGTTATACCAAGCAGACACGGTGCTGTGGTGTCAACTAGGGTTCATAATTACAATAAAATTTAGAGGAGGTTTAAGATAACGTTTAGAGGAGAGGTGTGAGAATTACAGAGTTTTCAAGCAAACCAAAATGTAAGTTAGGCACGTCTTTTAACATAAAACTGAAATAACACTGCATAAAACAGGTATTTTCAGACACATCAGAAAGAAACATTTCTAATTTCTTAGAATATCTGCCTTGACACTGAAACAGCCAGACGTATTGTTTTATGAATTTACAGTAAGTTAATTTCCCCTGGTCTCCTTTCTTTACATTTTGGAAGGGGGGGGGGGAGGCTAATCTGATAAAAAAAATTCACATTTAATTAGAATCCTACAGAAAAGAAAGGATATTTTGCCACCGTACTCAACGGGTTAGGACTCCACTCCTAGTCTTTTAATAAAATATAAGGAGTGAAGCAAAAATTTATTCTGTAATAAAGGAAAACAGAGCATTTTAAAACAGACAAATAGCCATTACAGGTAATGCCTTTTAGTAATGCCATTTGTGCAAGATGCTGACTCTTGAGAACACCTTTCTTGTATTTTGACTATATGTGTGTATATATACACACACGTATACGTAAGAAATAAATACGCTTTATCTGTGTGACATTTTACAATTAGGTATAAATAACAGTTTTAAGATTTAGGCATCCTGTAAGATTCCTGCTGCTGCTGCATGTATTGCTGCAGGTAAGATCAGATACCTTGTGGCACAGGGACACAAAAGAGGGGAGTTCCCTATTCAGATGCTCCACTTGAAAAACAGGACTGTTCTTATTAAAACCTTGTGCTTGAGCCAGTTTCCTTGTCCAGAATCATTTCCTTTAACTCACGTACTTTAGAATCAGATCTGCATGTAGCAGGGAGTTTAATTATGGAGCTCTTTTTTTTCCAGGGAAGCTTAGCATGCACATCATCAGAGAAATGGAGTGCTGCATTTAACTTTATACATGACATAGTCTAACACAGATGGGAGAATATTTGGTCTACGCAGCTCAGGAAGTTATCAATGTTTGTTTCCTGTGCATGTTATCCCATACCAGAGCAACACTGTAGCATCACTTTTGTCTGCTCAGCCTCAGGCTGCATTTTATAAAATGTGAACAAGTAATAGTAATACTTCATTACAATATACACTACATTTTTAGTGCTCAGCTCAAAAGGAGGCGACTATATGCAGTATGTCAGGAAATCTAGGCCTCTGTGGTCCGCAGTGAAACACCTAAAGTTACTGAAATCTTCCTGAAATTTAGCTTAGTATTTCCAAAATCTGCCAAAATTCAAGATTTGTTTCGAAAACCAGCCATTAGCACAAGTGTAAATGGACACAGCTCCTTAACCACCACATACCTACCTGCAGGTGCAGGGCATTCACAAAACCAACATACTTAATACTATGTTGACCTCAAACATTATTAAATTCAAACACAGTTTCCAAAGTGTTTAGAAAATACTTTCAAACCATTAAGAACTGCCATTTGTAAGACTTTGGAATCTGGAAGCGGTCCACGTAAAAAGCTGTTACGCTTCTATTATCAACACACCTCAGGACTTAATAAACCAGGCATTTCAAAACACAGCATGCTGAAATTTGACATTTTCATTTTGTGCTTACATGTTACTGAACGGTGGGCAATGTAAGGAAGAAAAAGAGAAAAATCTAGCAGGAAGGTCATTTTCAAAATTAAGAATCTGTATTGTTGATGTTGCTGGTCAAAAGGTGCCCTAAACCATGTAAAATTTATTTTGTTTTTAAGCACTAATGATCAAAGTCCAGGGCACTGGCTCTGAATTAATGATTGGCTGGGCGGAGCTGATTCCATTAACCTCAGGTGCTCATTAATCCCTAGGACTACCTTCCATCAAGGTCATTAGTGCTATTAAAAGCTAAATATTTATCATACAATTGTAATTCTTTGTGCCCTATGAAAGACTTTCAGCAGAAATGCTTCAAAAAGAACTCACACCCAAAGTATCACCACATTTTCTTACCTTGTTGTGATTCAAACCAATTTCAGGAATTGGGTTCCGATATATCGAAATAGAGACAGAACATGCACTTATGTTCTGCACTACTTCTTGTTTATACTAACACGCAGAGGAAGCAGAGCTGGCAAAGACTCACTCAAAGCCATTCTCAGCTGAGAGGCACCACTTAAATCCCCTTCCAGCTGGGACTGGAGCCCAGTGCACAAGTTTTCTTTCTTTGACTTTTATTCCAAGAAGGTGGCAGGCAGTGGTTTCGGTTTGTAATGAGCACCTTTTGCTCCCACCTCCCAAGAACAGAGGTGAGCACTCATGGGGTTGGAGCTGCAGTCTCATTTGAAAAGCAGCAACTAGGTGGTGGTCAGAAGGAGTTTTCTGAATTCCCCAGTTGCGCTGCGTGACTCTGCTCACATTGGCTATCGTGGCTTCGTGCTAATATCAGAAGGGTCTGATGACAGAGACTGAGGCCTCTGTAGCCTCACTGGGGCACACAAGGTCAAAGCTTGAGCTCGCGCAGGGCCAATCTAACAGCGAGCCCTGAAGAACAGTATAAATGTTTATTACTTTACAAACCCATCCTACCCTGAACACTTAATGCAGCCTCCATTACTAGACTGAGTGGCATAGTCTTTATATCAGATAAAGTAACAGAATCAATATTTAAAATAGAAGCATGAACTAGTTTTAATTGGTGACATTATATAAATTCACACAGTGTTTCTTTTTTGCAGCTTTCTTGTTAGTTCTCACAAACCAAAATATAACCGAATTAGCCATTTGGGATATTATAGCATTGCTTTAGATGTAAAAGGTTACAGGCTGGCAATGAGATGATTAAGTACTGCTCTCATACCTAAGACCAATCTGCTCTCTCTATGGTACGTCTCAAACCCATTATGTTTTGCTATATGTCCTATAAAACCAATATTAGAAAAGGCTGGAGAAAAGAAGAATGGCAAGGTATCATTACTTCTTTTAATAGATCCCCTGAGATACTATGAAGTAATCTAAATAACCTCTTTTTTCCCCCACGCCACCTTTTGATCTCTACAGTTTGGAGATACTACTAAATTCTCTTATTTATGTTTTGGCCACATTAAAACATACTGGCTTCCTCTTTGCAACTTTTGTTGAAAAATCTGTTTAGTCCAAAGATATTTCCTTGCCCTATACCCAGTTCTTTTCTATATATTGAATCTAGCTATACCGCAATGGCAACAGCTTAATAGTGATGTACATGATTGGTTTCCTCAAAATACCTTCTGCAGTTACTGTGTATGAAAGTACTGTGAAGGCTTTATTTGAGTAATGCCATGATTTTAACTTCTATCTTTTGAAAGGGAAACTAGGTTATACTTGTCTTCCCAAAAAAGAACACAGAGCATGTAGGAAGTGAGCCTGAAATGGACCTCCTTATTCACCAATTCCAGTCCCCTGCTATCAGCAGCACCAGATCATATAATCTCCTTGGTAATTTCTTGCCCCTGCTACTCTAATTAAAAGGCTATTCCAAAGTGTGACTCCTTCTACGGCAAGAAACCTTCTTCTAATTTCCAACCTAAAATTTATTCATGATCAGTGTAGACCCATTTGTTCTTGTGTCTGTCCTTTAGATTAAGCAGCTCATGTCTTTTCCCTCCCTATTTTACCTACCTCCATGTTCTTTGATGTATTCATAGACAGCACTCAGGAAAACGAAGCTGAGTGGGATCAGAGTTAAATGAGCAATTTCTTTTCAGTGTCTTCTCATAAAACAGGCTTTTCGTTAACCTCATAGCAATTCTGTGTACCTGTTTCAGTTTGAGTTCATCTTTCTCGAACATGGGTGAACAAACTTCTACCCCATATGTGAGATGAAATCTGACCATTATGTTGCACTAGTGAACTAACACTATTCAGTGGCAAGTGGACATACCTCATATGCTGAACTCCAGGACTGTGTGCTTGCTCCCCACCACAGCTGACTGTATTCTGAGGTGACTGACTAACATGCAAGTCTTTCTCTACCTCTGCCATTTCCAGCTCATGGCCTCAGCAATAGAAAATAAAATTTCTATAAATAGAAAAAAGAGAATGGAGAGAATAAAATCTCTACAAAATCTCTCTGTTATTAGCCTTTCACTGTGTTCTCTTAGAAGCCAGTAAAGGCGGGGGGGACGGGGACGGGGGACAGGGGACAGGGGATGAGGACAAACAAAAGCAAATGTTAATAGTCAAACTCTTGGTGCATTTATTGCCTAAGATTCATTATTCCACACACACATACATACAAGTAAATGAATCCATATATTCATATTTCCAGTATCAGAATGCAAAGAGTCTAAGGCATGGAAGGTTTTACTTTCCAAACAACTTGGGTTCTTCAGTGTCTCAGAAAAAAAAAACCAAAACAAAAAAAAAAACCAAACAAACAAAAAGAAACCCCCCAAAACCCCTGATGCTCTTGATTCTGTAAGCCACATTTTCTTTTATATTTAACTATCAACCAAGTATTAAAAAGGACTTGCCCATTTCACTGCCTACAATGACACAATAGAGTCCTTAATTAGGAGAACCTAATTTTCTGAAAGTTAGTTTCTGGCAATACTACAGATCCAAAAGAGAAGTTCCATGTGTGTCTATTTCTATCATTTCCATAATCCACTTGCCTAAATACAGCTACTAGGTTAGCAGCACTGTCACAGACACCTTATCCAGCAAAATAGCCCACCAGTGTTAGTGCTCCTCCCAAACCACCTTGGGATATATTTGTCATTATTTGTAGTCTTGAGCTTGGCTGCATGACCTGTAATCAGTTCAAGCTTAATTTCTGTACACAGACTGCCTGTATCACTAAAACTAACAATGGGAAAAGAAGCCACCACTAAATTGTCATGCTCCTCCCTCTGAAAGCATGTGGGGTGTGGGCACACCTTATGGGGGGGAAGGAGCACTTTCTTGGGTCCTTTGCAAGCTAAGTCAAACACCGTAACTGACACACAGAGAGAAGAAATTCTACCCTAGCAGGAGAACTGCTGTAGGTTTCTTTCATCTTAGAGCAATGAATGAGACAGGCAGCAAATTGTACCCACAACTAGAATCTGTCAGTCACCATTGATTTCCTGTACTCCTCGGGTAGCACTGCTGTGGCCACCGCAAGATTGCACGGTAACAACCTGACCCCTTTATGTCAAACAGAAAATTTAGCTGGTGGGCTGCTCTGAAGTTTGCAGCCAAACAAAACTTTTCATGCCTCTCTGCACTCATACTATTCATTTCTGACTTACCCATGCATCTGTTTGTACACCCAAGAGAAGGCTAGGAAACTGCTACATAAATTGAGGATATGCAGTTGTAGAGATTTTGAAAAGATAAAGCGTGTCGACATGTAAAGCTTGATTTGTTAAAAAATGTAATCTCTGAGAAAAAAACAACAACTTCCTTTTATCAGTGATTCACAGATACTCAACAATAAAACCTGCGTGTTATTTAGTAGTGATGTAATTGGGAAGTAATTGTTAATATTTCACAGATGCTGCAGAACATTCAGTCCTACTTCTTCATAAACAAATTAAGGATGAGCAAACTGACTAAGAACAGGAATGCAAACATTCATTCTCATTAGGAATAGTAAATAAGGTCTGAGCATGAATGTGATGTCTTTGCTACGAGAACTCCTTCTGTCTAGAGAAAAGTTAGCAAAAAAATCCTCTCTTCTCTCTCACAACTATTCAAGAATAGGTGATTTTTCTTTTTATAATAATGGTGGTATCAGATAAAATACAGAAGTCAGCTAATACACAGAGTGCTGTCTTGTTAAAAAGCCTTCTAATATCAATTTTGTGTCATCAAAATATCAAAATGATTCTGTCATTATTCCACAACTAAACTCATGAAAATGAGGGGAAAATCAAACTGAATTAGAATAAATTATTCTAACCAAACACACACTCAGCAATGGACATATTTACAGCTATCTCCCTTACAAGTAAAAATAGAACACGAACTTCTACAAAATCCTGCCATAATCAGTGAAAAAAAAACCCCCACCATAGTCTCACTGATGTTTAACTCCTTGAAAAAGCCTTCCTCCACTCCCAGTACATTTTTAGCCAGAGATAGCATGAGCTATTTAGTTTATGAGGTAAAATATAAGCCAGCATGAAGAAGCATGCACCGATGGCTTATTGAAGTGTAGTTCTACTAAGAGAGTAACTACTCGCAACACAGTAGACTGATTTGATGACACTCCATAGCATTTCACTGAATCACATATTATGGAGGTGTCATCAACTATACAACTAACAGGTGTTATTGAAGTCTTCATGTCATTTTATTCTCTTACAACAGCATGTAGAGGCCACAGCTGGTTTGCAGGAACCCACATACATACCTAAGAAAGCTAGTGTCTTTGATAACTTACAATTTAACGGAGCTTGACAAGCAGGGAGTCAGAAAGAAATCTCTTCAACGACACTGTAAGGGTACAGAGATTTCTTGAATATCTGCACCAGAACAACTGAAACTTGGAAGGAAACGTCTATTTAGCCAATGTGAAAACAAACCAATGTGAACAAAACATCTGACAGACAGCACAAGGTATGCCTATGTATTCAAGTGACTCAGTACAAGAAAAGAAAAGAATGCAGGAATTTGGATCAACCTTCTCTTTTTGCCACAATAGCATCTCTTACCTTTGGGTAAGAAAGTGGGCTTTCCACTGCAATTTCAGCAGCTGCCCCCAAGGATCAACAAAGTCCAGCAGCTTTCAGGTGGAGCTACAACACAGAGGGCAAGCAGGAAACAGATTTTTACTTTAAATACCCTGTGCCCTGAGGCATTCCTGAGAAGACAACAACTATATTTATGATACCGTAGCCCTCCCTGAGCTCACCAGTTACATCCTATTCCCAGTGGAAATTTAATCACTGATTTTATGAAGTACAGGATCAGCCACAGAGCATCTCATCTCTACGTAATCTAAAAAGAAGCCCTGTAGACAGGTTTTCAAACAAAGAGCTTGTATGTCCATGTCAGTAAGAGCCTTATCATTCCAGTGACAGCTTACTTCACGCATCCCTCCAACAGTAGAGACCTCAGGTACTAGTGTGGTAGAAGCAATTTCATTCACTTTCAGGAAAGGCTCAATAGAATCGAATCACAGAATGGTCAAGGCTGGAGGGGACCTTTGAATATGGTCTAGTCCAAGCACGCCACAACCTTTCAAAGACAGTCAAGAGTGGCTTCGCAATGACATCAGCCAGCTTACCTCAGCAATTGTGCCTGTATCCCATCAAGTCCTATGGATTTATGCAAGTCCAGTTTATTTAAGAGTTCCATAACATGATCCTCCTCCATCAAGGGAAAGCCTTCCTTGCTCCAGGCTTTCCCACTGGTTTCAGGGACAGGGGTTCCTGAACATTGGTCTTACCAGTAAAGACTGGGGCAAAAAAAGGCATTGAGTACCACGGTCTTTTGCATGCCCTTTGGTATAACAAATACGCTGTGATCCCAGCCCTTTATCTTAAGAAATGTCCTTCACAAGGACAGCTTGCTCTAGAAAAAAGCAGTCAAGCCATTCGGTAAGGTCTGGGGGAGTTTGTGCAGGACAATACAAGCTGTGTCTTTACTTTTAAATGAAACTCACTACAGAGTACTTAGCTGCTGCATCGCTTTCTGTTGCAACATCTTTCCACACTAAGTGCTCGGGTCCTTTCAGCTGCTTTATCCTGTCCTCTCAGTGGAGTAGTCTGTTGCTCATATCCTTGACCTGGCTTCTCGCTGATCCTCCTAGCTTGCAGGATATTGTCAGTGACTAATGACTATAGCAGCGCAATAGGAAAACAACAGGGAGGGGAAACATGATGAAACCACCAGTCAGTCCTCCACTAGACAAAAGAGAGGAGCATTTGAAATGGTGTGGCTCTTCTTATCATTCTCCCTACCAGTAAGCTGCACCTTTTCAGCATTAGGGATCCTAAAATATCCATTGCTCTGAATCTTCCCAGCCAGTTTCCCCTCATGTTTTATGGGTGTGGATTTTTTTCTTTTGTGAATCCAATATTAACGATCTGTGCCTGACCAGTAGCCTAAGAGACTACAATCCCTTCTGTCTGGGGTCCTGTTTTTTACATGTATATGACAAAAATGTACACATATGTATAAAACCACACACATATATATGGTAAACAACAGAACCACATTTCCTCCATCCCAAGCACCTCCATGATGGCATGGGGTGCTTTAGACTTCTTGTCCTTTTCCAGTTGAAATTTGTCAAAAATAATAACAAAAGCCTACCTGAATTCTAGAGGTTTTATTTAAGGGGATGTTGTCAACTGTGAATAGAGCCTCCATTCATAAAAACCAATATTGCAAAACAACAAGCCTTTGCTTCCACCTATCTGCACCATTCATTTAAGAAATAAAGAAGAAAAATCACATGGAAGGAAAAATGGGCTATTGACACTCCTTAAGTCAATTATACAGTTGGGCGAACAGAGGAGTTTCTGGTTTTGTAGTGAAATTAAAAAAAAAATAGTCAGTTGGTGGCATATAAGAGAGCTAGGTCAGTTCAAGTCTCCAAATATTTATTTTGGATTGATCAGAAATATTTTATTAACCACAAGTAGATGTCTGGTTTTATCTGCAGTTCTGTCCTTCTATTTTATCTTTTATTTTTCTCATCTATATCATTTTTTAAGGAAAAAAAGTCTCGAACATAAAACCCACCAAAATGAGAAGTCAAAGTCACATGAACATGCCACACTGCAGCACAGCCAGTTTAGGCAGTCCTAATGGTCCCTGAAGCAATTGCACTCAAAGCTGTTTCTTCTGCTTCCCACGCCCATACTCTGATTCACTAAATTTGCATGGCTTGGTTTTTATTCACTAAAACTGGCAGCGTTTCTCAGATTTGTCCATGGAACCAAGGCTTCTGCTCTGCCAAAACACAACTTCCCCAGAGATGCATTGTCCTCTATATTCTGACCTCGCTTTTTTGATTTGCACTAAATATAGCAGTTTTGCTTAGAATAGTGTACTATGACAGTTTTTACAAGATCTCTTATCTTAACACCATCTCTTATCCTCTTCTACCTGTCATAATCTATGGGCTGAATATGCTCTATAGGAAAGAATTTTTTTTCACAATTTATCTACATAGAACCTTTAATGTGTCCACATTCCTCAAGTTAGGATTCCCTAAAGCACCTTTCCCAGAAATAACAAAATGCTATGTTATTCCCAAATATGAAGTTATAGGGACAGAAAAAAAGTAATCAGTCTTTGGTCCCACAGATTTCATTTTTTCCAAATCATGCCAGAATTCTTTAGCTTTTCTTCATGTGAAGACTTCCGATACCCTGACACTCCAGCCTCCCATAAATTTTTCCTCTTGTTGTTTATTTTCCACAAGGTTTTTCATGGATAAGTTCAGGATATGGAAGGCTATCCGGTTTAGCCCCTTTTCTTACCAGCATTAGCCTTAACAAGGCCTCCACAGTAAGTCTCCTTAATTACAGTGTCACAGATGCAGGGAGGGAGAGCTGCAGATCACAACAGTCATAGAAACAATCAGCATTTTCAAGGGTTCATCTTTGTATATATACTCATTTTGTTTTCTTACAAAAACAGTTTTAATCACAGTTTTGAGGCTATGCCTTTGTTTTCACCCCAAGGAATGACCACTAGACCCATAAGGCATTTTACATGACACAGTCCCTCTTCCTCAGAATTTTAAAGTAGTTCCACTTTTGAAATTTCAACTCCTAAGAATTTTACCAGTTAAGAAATGTGGCACAGATGAGCTTACTTATTAACTGAGCTCCCGCAGAATCAGTCCCAATAAATAAAATTCCCTTTTGGCTTAGAAATTTGCCTAATATAGTCAATTTCACAAATCAGACTGATGCGCTTAATTGATCTTTTTCACTTCTAATATTTTCCCTCTCTTCTGCCCTTTCCTGTCATCTCGTCCTCCAACAAGCCAGAAACATATTTTCTTTACAAGAAAAAAGTTCTATTATATCTCTGTTTAAAATGGTTTCTAAGAAAAGGAGAAAGCAAACCTTGAATAAAGCACATATTGACAGTGAAGTGCAGCTAAGCCATGTATTGCATGCTGCTAGTTTTCTATAAGGCGTCAGACATTAAAGTTGAACTTTTGCCTAGATCCTGTCATTTGAGCTAATCTATTTCTGCTAGGAAACATGTTGGCAGTAGCAGGTGAGGGTCTTTATGGTCAAAGTGAAATAACAATATAGCCAGCAAGGGTTTAGAGGAAAGCCAAGTATTGACCACAAGAAAAAGGAGAGAAATAGCAGATTGCAAGAGCTGACAGGAAACCCAGTTTCCCTTACCACTTAGCTCTGTATATGAAAAGGTCACAACTACACTGCAGAATTGTTCCAAGCCTTTCATACAAAATAAATAAAATGCTCTGGTTTTCCCCCTGCAAACATTTCAGCTCATTGCTGTAGGTAGATGAAAAATTTACTTGCATTTTTACTATGAGACTCCTTCTGTTATACCTAAATGGTCTTTGACAGGGCCACCCATTATGGGAGAGCCTTCTGTGGTTGACAACAAAAGAGGACACATATGAAGTAACTGGACCAAATCCTAATGTAACTTCTTTCCAAATAGATCCTTTGTTCTGGCTCATTTAAGCATCACCGAAGCCTGTAACGTGACAAGAGGCCCTTATTTTTTCCACTGTGGTGGGGAGTGCCTTACTTATTTTAAGTGAATCTTAGGCTAGGTAATGTTTGTCCGTGGCTCAAAAAATATGTGTTATTATCCATTCATAACTATTAATAAAATTCCATCTATTAACTAGGAATTATTCTCTGCAGAATAATTTTGTCTTTTCACTCTAAGTTATCTGTTATATACCCAGATCGAGTATAATCAATTAAGACAAGTCTACTTATAAATGGGGCAGATATTGCTCAACAGTGTGCAGTCTCTGTAAGCAAAGGAACTATACACTTGTCAATATGAGTTATGGAAAAGAGTAAAGAATTACCCCAAAATGCTTTGTAAAACTAAGGCTGGGGGGGGGGGGAATCCTTCAATCCAGGTCTCACTCTTTTCAGTTTGGGGTTTTTTGGGGAGGAGAGGTTGTGCTTTAAATGCAGTCCATCATCTCCCTTCTGATTTTTTTTCCATATCAAATTAGCTTTTGTTTAAAAGTGTAAATGTCAATCTACTAATAAATAAATTAGATATGTATACATAAATTAGTTACAGCAGACATGTATTACACATATTTGTCTTTTTGTGTGGCAAAATTGCAGCTATTTGATTTGATGCATAATTTCTTTGTTTCACAATCCAGAGGGAGTGAAACAGCAGCAATCATTAGCCAGATTCAGAATAGCACATTTCAGTGCAAGTCCATTAGCTATCATTCCCTGACTGGGGGAGTGTGTTTACCAAAGCCTCTGGTCCTCACAACATTTCTCCAGGCTTTTCATAACCATTATTTAAAAGATACCTACTAGAAAAGCCAGCCTTCATACTTCACCATTTCAGATCTTTCAGAGGTTGTTGAAATTAAATGTAGCACTAAACAATTACCTGACAGACCTGGTTATTAATTCCACAAGTTACAAATACTTCCTACAAATACCTTTGCAAAAGAGATTCTTTCAGAACTGCGCTTTGAAGAAGTAAACAGTCTAGTTACAAAAAAGTAGAAAGAATCGTTACCATCAGGAAGAACGTAAGTTTACTGCAACACACATACTAGTTTTCTTAGCTGATTTCATTCTATGGCTACCACAAGTTTTCAGAGGCACTGTTTTGTTTTTTTGAAAGATAGGGTGGCACATAAGTGACTGAGGGAAAAAATGTCCTATATTAGTATTATTAAGTGGAGCTCCTTTTGTGGCTAGAAAGTCATTTAACTTAAGGTTGGGCTGCTCTCCCTAGTCATGGTCTTCTATGTTGTAAAGAATGAATGAAATTAAAGCCTAATGATCTTTATATCTCTCAAAGGCCCCTAATTTAAAAAAAAACCAAACTCATCTATTTTAGACACAGTCAAAACCTCTTTTTTTCAGGCTAGCTGTGACTTGTTTTCATATTTGAATTAAATTTAAGGCATTCCAAGTAACAGGTCCTGAAATTACGCTATACTTAAGAGTACATTTAGGTATCTTTATCTATATAGATAGAGATACTACTTCAAGTTTTCAGCTACTTGAAATTCATAAAACTTCACTAATTTCATCCAAGTGCTAAAACTGGTGGAGTAGAATCTAAATTTCAAAATCAATTTCTACTTCTCATCTGTTAAGTTTCACACATGAAGCAGGTTTTCCACTGTGGGCATTGGGAATATAATTCAAGTCATTTACATAATTCATATGCAACAAGGGATAGTCTTGTAAAAACACACGCACTGCAGGAATGAAGTTTAAGGTCAGAGAGAGTAGAGTTTTAAATTTGGACCTTTCAGACAGCTGTCGTTTATATTTTTCCTACACACTTCGACAAAAACCAAACCAAACCAAACCAGAAAGAAGTACACACAGCATAATTACTACCCCGCCCAGAGATCTTCTACTACTGCTACCCAGTACTGCTAAAGAAAGCCAAACTCACAGCACAACAGGCGCAACAATTATTTAGATTAGCTTTTCTCCTTTTGTATAACTTATTTTCAAAAATTTCCCCTGGACAATTTCTCCAGTAACATCCTCTGTTTGTGGAAGTCAAAGTCGCAGCTAAAGGACAAGACCCTCTTCCTATTATATGGCAAAGACTATCAGCACGTAGAA
This sequence comes from Haliaeetus albicilla, assembly GCF_947461875.1. Classification (NCBI taxonomy): domain Eukaryota; kingdom Metazoa; phylum Chordata; class Aves; order Accipitriformes; family Accipitridae; genus Haliaeetus; species Haliaeetus albicilla. The sequence goes on from NC_091493.1 coordinate 14,660,173, forward strand.
AGGGAAACTGTATTCAACAGCCATTTTTGTTTTCTTCAACCTGCCAGAAAAAAAAGCAGTTCTCAGTATTACGTACCTTGCTGACTAAAGTGTTTCCTCGAAAAAATCTTCTTCACCTACCAGCTTGCTTCAAAACCACCATCTCTCCAATCACACTACCCAAACATTGAAAGAATTTTTGCTTCCTCCTGTATCTCTTTTTGACCTACTTAGATCTGAAATAGCCAACTAGACGTTTCTTTCTTTACTCATTTTGTTGTTTATGCTGCACATTGCCCAAAACTGCTTAAGCAAACATTAATTCATCTTTTCCTAGCTGTTTGCAGAGAATGAAAATGACATTAATTTCCACTGGAATCTCTCAATTACAACCTGTTTGGGAATCCTTCCTCTCTTCACCCAATTTTGCAGAAATGTGTATACCATTATAAAGTTAATCATAAATATTTGACTATTGAAAATGCTGCCCATTTTGCAGGCTTCCTGCATGCACTGACACCGAGTGTTTGAAACTGTATCCCAGGGCTGCATTAATTATGCATTACAACAGCTGCCATAGATCCAGTAGTGCCAGCTCTTTAGGACAGGCTTTGCTATCTGCATCATGAATGCAGGAGCGACACCCTGACAGCACTGTGCCTCCAGTCCAAGCTGAGTACAGCCATTAGGTTTGATTCCAGCGCTGCTGCAGAGTGCTCTTAAATCTGGATTTAGTCATGTTAGCACCTCCTCCGTGACAAGAGCTTTGCATTATGTTTCATCCTAAATTTTATCAGAAAATTTTAATGTTTCTGCTTCTACATCCGGGAATTCTCAGGGATGCTACTCAGAAAGACAATATTACAGATGACAGAATCCCTGCCCTTGGAGCAGGGTACTGTGTCATGTGGCAGTCCAAGAGGAAAGTAGTAACCACACGGAAGAGCTTCCTAATAGAGCTGCTTGTGTATAAGGCAAAGATGGAAGAAAGGACAAGGACAGGAACAGAGCTGCCAGACCGACAGAACTGCCTAATAGAATGTTGTGTAGGTGGAAGACATCTCTGTTTTTAACTAAAGTGATAAGTTCAAATAACATAGAGAGGACAGGAGATAAACGTTACATACACTGTCTTGCAGGCAAAGCAGCTACTTTTAATGAATTACATGCAAAATGCTTGAGGTGAAATATGCCTTGGAGACAGTCAGCTATATATGTGTCTTCCTTATGTTTTAATCCTCCTGCAAGGTACTGTGATCTACAGTGACAACAATCTAGGCAGAGGCCCTTGTACCTACCAACCAGAAGGTTTCAGAATGCAGAGCTCTAAAAATAAATTTCCAGAGTTCCCAAGCACTTTCTTTTCAGAGTCCACATTAAATTCTTATGTGGTGTACATGCAAAAGGAAAGGTTTAGGAAGAAAAGGAGAAAAATCTAAAGAATAACATTTGTAAGAACACAAAAGAAATCTCAAGTTTGTCAGCTGTCTAATGTCTGCGATCCACGTAACATTCTGTCTGCAGGTACTAGCTACCCTTTTCAGCACTCTCCTTATTCAGGAGCCCCTTTCCAGAGTAAAGACACTCATCCCTACCTCTGGTAGCATCACACCCACAGTATTGTTTTCAAGATAAAGGGTGTGCGTGTGTGTGATGGGTTGACCCTGGCTGGACGCCAGGTGCCCACCAAAGCCGTTCTATCACTCCCGCATCCTCAGCTGGACAGGGGAGAGAAAAATATAACAAAAAACTTGCGGGTCGAGATAAGGACAGGAGAGATCATTCACTAATTACCATCACGGGCAAAACAGACTCAGCTTAGGGAAAATTAGCTCACTTTTTATTACAAATCAGCCAGAGTAAGGTAAATGAGAAATAAAACGAAATCTCAGAACACCTTCCCTCCACCCCTCCCTTCTTCCCAGGCACAACTTCACTCCCGGATTTCTCCACCAAGCCCCCCCAGCGGCACAAGGGGGACAGGGATGGGGTTTACGGTCATCACATGTTATTTTCTGCCGCTTCACCTCCTCAGGGCGAGGGCTCATCACACTCTTCCCCTGCTCCAACGTGGGGTCCCACCCACGGGAGACAGTCCTCCACGAACTTTCTCCAACGTGGGCCATTCCCACGGGCTGCAGTTCTTCACGAACTGCTCCAGCATGGGTCCTTTCCACGGTGTGCAGTCCTTCAGGCACAGACTGCTCCAGCGTGGGTCCCCCACGGGGTCACAAGTCCTGCCAGAAACCCTGCTCCGTGGGCTCCTCTCTCCACAGATCCGCAGGTCCTGCCAGGAACCTGCTCCAGCGCAGGGTTCCCACGGGGTCACAGCCTCCTTCAGGAACCCACCTGCTCCGGCGTGGGGTCCTCCACGGGCTGCAGGTGGATATCTGCCCCACCATGGACCTCCCTGGACTGCAGGGGGACAGCCTGCCTCACCAGGGTCTTCACCACGGGCTGCAGGGGAATCTTCGCTCCGGCGCCTGGAGCATCTCCTCCCCCTCCTTCTGCACTGACCTTGGTGTCCGCAGGCTTGTTTCTCTTACATGTTCTCACTCCTCTCTCCGGTGGCTGTTTTCCGCGTCCCCACTTTTTTTTCCTTCTTAAAAATGTTATCACAGAGGCGTTACCACTATCACTGATTGGCTCGGCCTTGGCCGGCGGCAGGTCCGTCTTAGAGCCAGCTGGTATGGGCTCGCTCTCTCTCGAACACAGGGGAAGCTTCCAGCAGCTTCTTACAGGAGCCACCCCTGTAACCCCCCCCCGCTACCAAAACCTTGCCACATAAAACCAATACAGTGTGTGTGTGTGTGTGTGTGTGTGTTCATTTTTTATTTTACGTTTCCAGGGCATAGTTTCTAAAATAGCTATTCCTGAGCAAGTTCAAAGTGTTTTCTTTCAGGAAATGCAAGCATTTAAAAGAAAGGCTTGCTGACTCTTAGCTGCAACAAGGCATCAGAAAAAAGGCAATTACATTGCATCAGTTATTCTACAATAACTTGTATTTACCTAAAACTTGTGTCCACACAGTTCATCTGTACTTCTCTTCTTGTGAAGTAATGCAGTCTGTTCTCCCACCAGCACCTGCCTCCTGGAGCCAACTTCTCCTCAGCCTCTCAGCTCTCTATCGTCATGTATTTCATGACCCAGGTCCCATGTGCTTAGGCAAGTGGAGAGTGAAAAGACCCAGCTTCCCAAATAGCTGGGAGTAGTGACCTCTTCATTATTCACAACGTTTTTATGAGCAAGAGTATCTAAGAGCCAGGAGCTGAACAGCATTTTCTTTGAAAAGAAAAAGTATTTAGGCCTTAATCCAAAAAAGCACTTAAGGATATATATAACTTCAATCATATCAACTTCAACAGGATTACATGTAACTGTTTTGCTGGATTTGGGTGTTCATGGACTAAATTGATATATAGCCAGTATTGTTGAATTGATCTAATTACTGTGTGTTAATTACTATGACAGACATTTTGGTATTTAAATATTCAGGTTAGGACTTGCCAGTATGATTATTTTTGCTGAACTGTTTAAGACAGACAGACAATAAACCTGCAACAGATTTTCCAATAGTAGATGAGCAGAAATAAGCCAACGACTGTTCACCATGCATTTAGAGTCTGAAATACACAGACCACTCTACACACCTTTTCCTGAGATGCTTAAAAAGAAAATGACACAGACTGTGAAAGAATCTGTGCTTCCCTGACAAAGCATATACACACCCCCTCAATAGTTTAGAAACAGGCTTTCTCACTAATTCTACATTTAAAAGTTTTCAATGAGCTAACATTTCTAAGAACACTACAACTACAAATTTAGAAACAAAAGGACGAACCTAACAAAAAAGCATCTTTTAAAATATTTATAATTTTTGTTTCTTAGAAGAGTATTTTTTGTGAAAGAAGGCAGGCTAATTAAAACCATGAATCAATTCCCACAGATGAAGGGATAGAAAGGAGAACAAAAAAAGCAGCCACGTTCTTTGGATTTATTAGGTGACTGGATATTTACAGCAGATATAATTTTACACAGGACCACACAACAAGTAGATACACCCCTGAAAACTTCAGCTGAGCCACCCCAGACCTGGAAGCACAGTACAGTGACAGTGTAGTGCTGTTACCAGCCTCCTGTTTCAGATGACCTGAACAAACAAAAACTGAAAACTCACAGATTTTTCTCAAATTACAGCATAGCTGCTATTATTTATGCATACTCTGAGAATTACTTTGATTCATATTATTTGATTGTTTCTCATGCTTCACTCACTATCCCTCTCAGACTTATGCTCAGAAATTAATTATATTCTGCTCATTAATTTAAGGTCTGAATGAAATTCCAGAAAAGATACTGGAATATTTTTCCCTTCTCTCTAGAATTAGATGAACTAGTTTCAAAAATCCCAGAAAACCTGCATGTAGAGAGATCTGGTTAAGTAACTACTGCAAGTTTTCTAGCAGTGATACACCAAAGTGTTCAGCAACAACTAGACTATATTCTGGTTCAGGCAAGTACAGGATACTGAACATTTTAAGTGTTAAACTAATTGAAGACATATTAATGATACTTTTTACTATTAAAACACATTCACACAGATAAATGTTAACTGTCTGTACAATAACCATCCTACTCCTTGCTTGTGTAATTCAGTCACTACAAAAGGAAGTTTTTTCTTTCGCTACCAAGAATATCACTGTATAACATAACCTCACCCACTGCCACTGGAAGCCATTTTCATTTGTTTCTAACCATAAAATGAAGTTATTCTGAAAACCCAAACCTAGGTGTACTCATAATAACAAATTATATGATATTTCTAAAAGCACAAATGTATAGAATGTGGTTTTCATTACTTACCAAAACCAGCCAAGTAAGAACATGACTTGGCTTAACTATTTTAAAACAAGCCAGCCCTGTACATTCTGTCTGTTATTATACAAGAATTCAGCAACCTATTTTTATTTTAATTTTCAGTACAGCAATACAAAGAGCTATACAAGAACACTACTGCATCTCCACCCCTGGGATGGAGCCTGGGTGTCCCTGGTGTGGTGCCCACTCTGTCGCATGCTGATCTCTTCCTGTCAGTTCCACTGGGCAGCAGTAACTTCTGGCTCATGAGTTGGGGCTGCACTAAATTTCACAGGTCAGCCTTTTTAGATTTGTTACTACTATATTACTGTGCATATTACAATTGTTGTAATAACAGAAAACCTAAGATGCATCCACTTAAAATGCTTCCAACAATAACCATGCTTGGAAACACTGCAGGCACTGCTTTGACTGCAGGTCAGCACAGACATATTCACACTGACTTCATACAAGTTAGTCTGAGGACTAGCTTTAGAAAAGTCTCAGTGTAATGACACCATTGTGGACATATCAAGTGATTTAATTTTCCACATCTACTTTCAGAAAGGGCATTTGCACTACAAAGCTTGATGGTGCAAGTTTTCACTTTTGAAAGCTACTCAGGCACTAGAACTACCTTAAAAACCCCTGGGCTTCAGTGCCTCCTTTAAACTTTCTCAGTTTTTTTAAAATGGAACCTGGTAATAACAACTTAAACTCAAACAATAACTTCATCCCAGCCTAAAGCAATACATGAGATTCTCCGTTTCAGATATTACTGAAACATACACCACAGATCACGTTGTATTCAACGTGGAATCTGACTTTATGTATTTTACAAACTTTCACGCTAATGGTCAGTTTTCTCTTCTGAAAGGCACAAGTGCTGCCATGTCCCTGATATCACACTTAGCTCATTTTAACCATAGTGATTTCTTGAAGCCACACACCTTGCATTTCCTTCTGTTATATATATGGGAAGAGACTCAGACTGAAAGCCTGGACTAGAGATTTTGTAAGTGCAGTTTGGTTATGGTGATGGAGACCATGGAGACCGTCACAAGGTTATGCTAACAACAGAAGTGTTACCATTTGTTGATTTTGCATTGCCAGGAGGGAGTATTATCTCACTTGAATATCCTAGCTTTCCTTTTTTTGTTGTTGTTTTGAGGGGGTTTTTGGTTGTTTTTAAAGATGTCACAATGAATGAATACAGCACAAATAGGCAAACACTTGTGAACAGCACAGTTGAAATGGGGTGTTAGCAGGAATGACTAGCTCATATCATGAGAATTCTCATCTCCTGTACAGTTCCATTACAGCTCCTGCAGGGAAACTATTTTTGGGATGTGAACTGTGGTGACCAAGGAGGGGGATTCTTCCCCTTACGCAGCCAAAGTCTCTACAATTGCTTAAGCCCTTCATACTACTAAGATCTCCTTCCTTAGGAACATCATATACTGGCTACTACTAATGCAAGGATATTGGAGTGATGGCCAGTAGTCTGGTGTAACGGTTGTTATTTAAATACCACTCAAAGCCATTGCTGATGTAATATTAAAGTCACAAAGCTACAGTTCCACAGGTAGTTAAAAGTAATGAAACCGATGGTGTTCTAGCACTAACATTGGTTCAGCTTATTCAGTTATCCACTGTGGCTTGTACTATGTATTTCATGGTATAAATAGTTGTGTATTATATTAGACCAGATCAAAAAAGAAAATAGAAAATATTACATAGATTTGAAACCCTGAGCCTGATTTTACTTATCATGAGTCTATATGAAGTATTTACTTTCAACTTGGTATTAACAAGGGATTAATTGGTTGTTTACTTGCATTAACCTTCCTCAGATTTTCAGAGATGACTAATGTAACAGCGCTTTGAAAGAAAAGAATGGATCCACAGCTTTTGCTGACTGGCCTAAGTTCTATGGTTTTGATCTAAGGACTTCTTTCATATAGCACTCATAACCTATGGAGCAAATATCACTCCATTGATTGATCCAAACAGCTTCACTCAGCCTCTGACTCTCCAGAAGTAGCACGTAGACAAACCTATACTCAGTGCAGAACTACCATTTCAAACCCCAATTCTGCAAAAACGTATCAATAATACACTATTAGTATTCTCTGTTGATAACACAGTGCTTGCTACGGGTCATATTAATATGTACAGTCTGGCTTTACACTAATCAGGTTACGTAAGGCCAACAGTAGTGAGAACAGTGTAAAACTAGAATATGAAATGCAAAAAGTTAATGGAAGAAAAACAGTTAATTTATATTTAGAAGACATAACAATACAAGCCCTTCTGCACACTGTTATTAAACACCATTACTAACTCATCTGAGTCAATTTCAGTAGGAAAATAGAAGGAAAATATTTAATTTCCAATGATGAGCTTTCTAAACCATCAGTGCCACGCACACATGTCTTTCTATAATGTATCCTGTAGAGATTAACCTGCACCTTGATCAGAATGGTCTTGATCTCAGTTAAATGCATTCTTAAAGTACTTAAAATGTACTGCTTCATCACTGATATTTTTACAAGGCTGTCAAAGAGAAATATCATTTTTCATCCTTCTTTATTTCACTTTACTTCAAGATATAGTAATTAACAAGTGTCGTTAGATGCTGGCAAAACTGTCCCTTTTGAAGTTTCTACAGAGCTGTCACCCTGGAGATAAAGGCAGATTATTCAATCTTGACATTATAATTGTGAATACAAGATAAAAGGCTGGATTAGCAACTTCATAACTTCATGCCTAGGAAAAAAAAAAGAAAAAGATATCACCATGAGGTAATTTTACTTCCAGTTTTGAGGGTTTAAGGACTTCCTTAAGTATGAAGAGAGGGAGACTATCATATCTTGAAAGGGTATGAAATGAGTTATATATCCTTTTGAGCATTCCAGTAAAAAAACTATTAAAATTATCTGTTATTTATAAAATTATACAGGAATACTAGGGTAACCATCTGACACACAAATTTTTCCTATTTAAGTGCTGGGTACTTTTATGTGTTGCAGCTACATCTCTTCTCATGTAATTTTCTTTTCCTTCCTCTGTATAGAAATAACAGGGAATATGGAACAGGGCACATCAGAGGACTGGTTGTAGCAACCCTTCACATCTAAGACATTGCAAGAAGAAACAGACTAAAGACCAAAGAAGGCTGCATCCTACGACTGTTAGGTGGTTTGTATGGTGGAGTCCATCTCCCACCAAACGCATCGTGTCCTTCTTAGACAAAGCACAGTTCACAGAAATTTTGTGGCTGAGAATCTGTGGTCTAAATCAGCAGGGAAAATTAATTGCTAATGGTCTCCTAGATACCTTTCCAGTAGTTTGGTACACACTAATGGAACAGTATAGCATCAAGTTTCTTTGCTCTTGGAATACTATTGATCCATTTTGCGGAGAACAGGAAAATACATCAGGGAAATGACCTATCGGGACAGAATTCAGAGATAAAATTTAAGTGCTATCAAGAAATGTTTCATGGGCCTGCTACTTAGAGGTCCCACAAAAAGAGTTGCAACCTCACGCAACAGACTGACATGCTGAGTGTGGTTCAAAGTCTTACTGATGAAGAGTCTCATTATCAGTAAACCTGAATGGCAGAATGAAACCAGCATGGCTAACCAGAAGGCTAAGGAAGCATCTCTGAAGCAAGAAATAACTCAGAAAGCTGGGGCTGTGATCAATTAAAAAACAAACAAACAAACAAACAAACAAACAAAAAAACTACCAAACAAACAAAACCAAAAAACCCACCACAGGATTAAAAAAGCCATTAAACTAACCCCAAGGTATACTAAAAACAAATTCAAGGAAAAATTATAAGAAGGACTCAGAACTGCTTATAAATCTTTCTTCAAACATATAAGGAACACAAATACTGTCAGATAAACTGTAGGAACACAAATACTATCAGATGATCTGGCAGCCAGCTGATGATCAGAACACAAATGAAGGCCTCTAAGATGCAGCAGAAAACCAGAATCATTTGTGTCAGTGCTGATTGTGGACAAGACTAGAGAGATTCCCATACTCCTGGAGGAACCTGAAGGATCTCTCTGAAATTAAAGTGCTTCTAAGGAACATAAGGAAAAACTGGACAAACAACCAAATTCCCAGGACTAGCTTATACTCGGCCAAGAATTCAAAAGGAACTCAGGAAGGAAACAGTTTAATCATTAACAATAGCATCTAACAGTTTTGCTTAAAACTGTTATAATGCCTGAAGACTATTTGGTAGCAATTGTGACTCCTAGTCAAAGAGGATCCAGGGAGATCCAGCTCAGGTGAAAACTGCACAAGTTCAGAGAAAAAAAAAAACAAGATCTATTGATACAAAATGAACATCCAAACAGTAGCGTCTGAACCAGCTGAATGGTCAGAAAGCATATGGGAAGTACCACATCCAACTGTCTTGTTCTTACTCATCCTGGGGCATCCACTTTTGGCCCCTGTCAGAAATGAGATAGAATGGGTAAACACCCCAATAGTCAAAACCAGTATGAGGTTCTAAAGTTTTATTGTTAATGTATCTAAGTAGAATGAAATCCTCTTATTCAGGGATTTTACAAAGTATGTGTAACACAGAGACCAGACCACACAGACCAATAGCAATGCTGATGTACAATTGACTAGATTCAGTGAATGAAAGCCAGAGAATTTAATAAGCTTTGTGTATACTTAATAAGCTCCTAAACTACTATGCAATATTTATGCCAAAGGAATGAGACTGGGAGTAAAAGTGATCATCTTCATCCCTGTTTGTACAAAACACTCATGCAGCTACAACATCTGATAAAGCCCCACCAACTTACCATCTGGTCAGAGCAGGTGGTATTTCATTCTTAGCTTATTTCAGGAAATGCCTCAGAAATGAAAACCCAGACAGAGAACACTGAGAAACCATCTCCTGGGAGTCTTTAACTATTTGTGTCAGATGCAACATCATATAGCTCTTCCTCATGCTTGGCACTGCTGGGATACCACAGTCTTTTTTCCAAGGATATAAGCAATAGTCCCAGCACACCGCTACAACTTACATTTAAAGAATTTAGACAGGACTAAGGGTAAATGTAGAAAGAGCAGGACCTGAGTGGTATCACTTGGTAAACTGATGTAATATCTCATTACATATCTCTAAGAGATCTTAGTCTGCAACCTTATGAAATCATTTAAGACCCTTCATGACAAAAGAGTATTTAATTCCATCAAAATTTTTTAATTAAAAATATTCCATAAAAATGGCCTTGTTAGGCACAAAAAGTAAGGGATTTCCCCTTAAAAAATCATTCACCTTCTAGTTACACTCCACAGTCCAGGTTAATTACAATCAAAACAGTAGTCTGAACTCAGGATTACCTCACTCCTTTTTAATGGATTCATTAGAATTTCATCACTGTTCAGCTAAATCCAGAAGTTTTCTTTTTTTTTTTAAACTAGAAAATATACAAGTAGTCTTCAAAGTTATGGAAACCTGGGGAGCTGTGTACCATTTAAAGAAAATCCTCTTAAATGAAGTGTTTCAAGAGGAAACTCAGAAAAATCTGCAGTTCTGCTGGAATAAATGGGTATTCACTGGGCTATGATTGTTAAGGATACTTTTATTATAATAAAAAAGAATAAACACTTGATAAAATTTGTTTTGAAGACAAATATTTGGCATGAAATTTGACTACATCTGGTTTTTGTTTTCTTCTCCCCACACAGCTCAAGAGTTCATTTATGTTTGGTTAATAAGATCTTTATGATACTGCACACTTTAAAAGTCATCATTCCTTTTTAAAAAAGTGAGTCTACTTTTAAACTGAGCCTTTGTCCAATTAATTAATAGAACAACTGTACTGCACTAATCCTAGCTTTTTTCTGCTTGTTTTTTCCTACACACTGATTGCAGTGACACAGTCAATAAAGCAGATGTGCTTTCATGTAGCAGTGACGTTTAGTACATGCTTAAGGTGACTTGATTTTTTTTTTTAAACCTGCCAAAGTAATCTGTAAGCCTGAAATGTAAAGTCTGAGAAAAACAGGTGTAGAATACACATATTTTTATTTTTATTTTTTCAAGTCTTCACTCAAATTTCTTTGAGTAAAGACAGCAAGAAATGCAGGGCCTAAGAAAAGGAGAGCTCAAAATCTGAATCTGAAGAACTTTGCTCATTTCAAAGTTAAAAAACAACCAAGTCAGCTCTCAGCTGATTCAAACCAGTAAAGCTCCTGTGACCTCAGATACTATAGTGAATTTTACCAGCTCCCAAGAAATAAAAATAAAAAGCTGGATACCAAAACCATTGTTTTTACAAAAGATGAGACCACTCCAAGGGAAAAGTATTTTCAATGTAACATCATCTGAGATAGGTACCTCCTCAAATGTATACTCTTTACAACCTCCACATATACGTAGTGTTTCAAGTTTAAAACATTCGTGTGTCCAGCATCATTCAAGAAACAGTATCTCTATCAACTCTGAGTGGGTTTGTCTTTGGTTTTTTTTTGAGGAGTGTAAAAATGGCAAGAAGTTAAAACAATCACCTTCAACTGCCCCTTCACCCATCTACTTAGCTAATATTTATTTTATTAACAGAAGGAGCTTATTAAAATATGAAGCAACACATCAGGGCTGGCAATCAACTGTAAAAAGTTTTGCCCAACTAATAAATAGCATCATACATGGAAAATTCCAAAAAAACTCTTTAAAACTCAACAGAATTATTCAAAATTTCTTGAACAATATCATGGTGCTATCCTAATGGATATTTTTTCCTCACTGTACTGTGCATTTCTGTAGTCTTGCCTACTGACAGGTGCTAAGGCATTCTTTAATGTAGTAGGACAAAACAAGACCCAACTGACAAACAAACACAAACACAACAAAAGCAGTATTTTTTTTATTATTCAGTATCTGTAAGTCCAGACACAGGGTATTTATAAGGCATGTATTTTTGCATTGTTATTCCAGAATGAAGGTCTTACTTGGGATAGGAGGCAGAACTGCTCTCTGACATTAGACTGTATGTCACTGCTGAGTACAACAGGTCCTGCTCCATCTTTGTCATTATGCAATTTCATTGTATCCTTCCTTAGCCATCTCACCACCATATTATATTGCTTCTTCATGTAGTTGCATCTGAAAACACACACAAGGCACTGGAAGAATTTTGTCAAAGGAGGTTTTGTTTTCATAACAAACCTCTTTATTGGTGCTGTCCTCTAATCTGTCCCTCCTTCAGTAAAGATGCTTTTACTTTATGAACCTTTCTGCAATGAGCTATATTAATCTTCTAGTCTAGTGTACATGATAATATAAGGTGATGATAAAATGGTAGTAAGACAAGCCACAGGCAGTAGACACAGGGAAGAGGACTAAACCAAGTATTTATCAGATTATACCAAACCTTTGCAATAAAGTTTCAACTTCGTGGCTCTGACTATCCCTCTTTAAAGTTAGCCCAAATCTGGCCCTTCCAGATAACAGCGCTGTTCCACTAAAAATCACTATGCTTACTAAATGAATTTAAGTTGCAAAGTTGCAATCACCTCATTTAAATTGTAATTTGGATAGCTGGGGAGGGAACAGTTTTGCAAGTCCACCAAGTCCACCACGCTGAGAAATGTGCAAACTTCATATTTCACAAGCTTCCTGAACTTTTTTTTCTAATTTCAAACCAAGAGACATATTTAGCCTTTAGAAACACTCACCTGTTTGTAAAAAAAGTAACTATGAAGGACTGACATCATGTACAGTACTTGTATACTGTAACCAAAAAAAAAAAAAAAATCCTCATCACCTGCCATTCATTGCCATCCATCATCAGTTCTACATGCTGAACATGGAGAACTGTAAGACTCAGACATTTTAAATCCTTCACACCTACATCACTATGTAACAACTTAAGGAGCACTGCAGTTGACAGCAGAACTCAGTTGATTCTAGAACAGGATTGTGTGGTCAGATATGGGGTCAGATATTTGAATACACATGCTCATTCTGTTTAAGTAAATTCTAACCGATTTGTCAAAGTTCCACATCACGTATCTGGTAATTCTTATACCTCAATGAACTCGTGTCTGTAACATGTAACACGTACTACTGTACCATTACTTAGCTACAAAGGAACAGCTGTAAGATTTATGAGTGACTAATTTAGATCACAAAGATTGAAGACCTCTGTAGGCTGCTGGGGTAGGACTTTGACTGAAGTGAGCATAAGCCGCACTGCATACAAAACACTCTGTCAAATCCGCTCTGAGATAATTTTTGTACTGCCAGCTTCATCAAGAAGCCGAGAATCTGAACCAGAGTGGAGGTTCAGCTACCTCCTTTTCCCCACCAAGTCAGACTGAGGCACATTTGCCAGGGTTAAAAGAGAATTCTGTAGTTCTGATGCCTCTGGTTTGTCTGTTCTGTCATCCAGTGCCATTGTTCAGCTAACATTTCTGTGAATCTTAAGCATTTCATTAGCACTAATTTCCTTTCTAAAATCCTGAAAAGGAAGTTCATCCTCATGGCAGGAAGATTAGCAACATTATAAATTGCAAATTATTTTTACAGTACCCTTAAAAGGAAAAGGAAGAAAGGAATACCAGAAACAATGTAGAGTTATAAAGTATGTATCCTAATTCTCTAGTATTCTTTAACTTGAAATGTTAATGAAATTACTGGCAGGCAGTGGCGTATCTGTTAGTATCACATGATAGCATCCAACTGAAATGAAAGAGATGTCTTAACACCGTTTTTAAATGTTTTAAATATCTTCTTAAGAAGCAGGTGTCAAATTATAAAATCAATCAGAAAAATTATGTGTTCTCCCTGAAGATTTATTAATATAAAAGCAAACACTTACAAGAACCTAATATGATTTCTGGGGCTTTTTTTTTTTTAAATTAAGATATTGTAGAAACTAAAAGATAAGTACTTCCAAATATGGAAGTACTTAGCATTTTAAAGTGCTACGCAGTGTCTGAAGAACCTCTCGTCTCTAAGTGCATTATTCTTATCCACTAGGTTAACTCAAGCTGCTGCTATACTGGCAGTGAGTCTACAAAGACCAGGGGAGGTATTACTACTTCAGTTAAGGATTCATGCTTGGGTTGTTGTTGATAGTTCTGATGGAAGGTTTTTTTAAGGTTGTTTGTTTGTTTGTTTTTGTAGTTAATATGTGGGAAGTGTAGTTTGCAACTTAGGATAAACCTCCAGAGCTAAATCTTTGATTACTGAACAGTTTATTTGAGAAGAAATTCTTCCTGGGAAAGTTTGCCCATACAGGCAAAGTTCCAATGATTTCAATGAGGTCAACAGTTCATTCTTACTCTTAACCTTAGTCTTGAGATGCATCATTAAAAAAACAAAAAACAAAAAACCAAATCAAAACAACAAAGGCAATATTCTGGAAAGCAATTATCTGTTTATCTGACTTTCCGTCTAAATAATACTAAAGATGTAGGAGCAAGAGAAGAGTGAATAGGACTCAGCAACGTAATGATGGCATAGATAAATAGAATTCCTTTCCCTATTCCATTTCTAAAACAAGCCGACAGCCAGGTTTAGCAGCCAATGAAACCAGTTCAGTCCTTGCTTTAATGCTTATGGGAGTTTAATGCCCAAGGAAAAGGGTCATGCCAAGGCACCCTCAAAATGACCAACATGCAGTTTGTAGCGAATCTGACACTCCTAACAGATGAGGGTTCTCTACGAGACGTAGGAGGTAATCCATCAGAAGACACAAGAGAAGGTAGTTATGGAAGGTAAGGCCACAGGCCCCACTTCCAGCACAGAAATTCCCTGTCACTCCATACCCGGCCCAAGCGGCAGCTGTGTAGCTGGAGACAAGGGGCCGGGGTTTCGTGTGACAGGGTGCACACTCAGAAACATGAACAAACAAGGACAGCCACCTATTTTCCCTCACCATTGGTAAATCCTCTTATCCTGAGGCTTTTTCTCCACTGCCACAACTTAATTCCCGAAGAGCTGATTTCAGAAGTTTAAAAAGCCTCTGTGGTTCCCCATAAAAACTGAAATAATTGGCAAAGCCAATTCCCTTTAGCCAGAAGGGGGTTTTTTTGAATACATTTAGGAGAGAGGGGAAGGGGATTTTCCCA